>NW_023637387.1:0-1007 GCF_014905685.2 Nematolebias whitei | reverse complement strand
TCTATGGTAAGTCTCCACTTACCATTTGGTTTTAAAACTGGCCATAGAGGCGCAGAGTAGGTGCTGTTACATTGTCTGATTATACCTTTGACCAGAAGGTCATCAATGATCTCCTGGACAGGCTGGTGTGCCGCCAGAGGGATCTTGTATTGTCTGACAAATGTTGGCGGTGCGTTGGGTGGGGTTGGGATTCTCACTGCGTGGAGTGAGGTCAACCCACAATCTGTTGAATCAGTTGAGAATGACTTTTCATATTTTAGAAGAACTTGGCGTAGTTTGTCTCTTTCTTCATCAGATGTCAGAGCGTCGGCTTGTGCGACCACCTGATCAATCTGTGATGAGACTGTTAAGGGTTCTTGCTCCTTGGGGAGCTCCAATGAATCCCTTTCTGAGTCGTCGGGCCTGTCTATGGGTAAAACACCATAGGTTTGAGGTCCTTGGTCGACATCATCGGTCGAGAAAAGAGCTATGGCCTGTGTTGGTTTTGTGAACCATACTGACCCAGCTTCTTGACTCGGTACCAGGTTGTCTGGGAGTCTTCCCAGAAATGGAATGCCTAGTTCAAAATCATGAAAGTCAGTTGAAATCAACCATCCTAGCATAGTCTTTTTTGGGATCAGCACCTCATCCATGCCAGTGTTACACACAGCAATAGATGTGGTCCTGGAGTCAAGACTCACCTGGTTCGTGGCTTCCACGGACAGTCCCAAGTTGAAGAATGCAGGAGAGGGTTGAAAATATGCCTGTTTATGGCTAATAGCTTGTCCAGCTATTATGTGGATTCGCACCATTAGGTTAATCACCTGGGGTGGTACTGTGGTGTCTTGGTTGGTAGCAACCTGGCAGGCCTCTGGAATGGTCTGCCCAGCCTTAAGGCTCACTGTGTCTAGCACAGGAGTATCCTTTGTGGCTGGTTTGAGGGACCACAGCACCTTGTTGATGGTGTCCACATGAACACCTAACCTTACCAAAATGTCAGAGCCTATGTAGGATGCATGTGGTAAGTT
>NW_023637386.1:0-1007 GCF_014905685.2 Nematolebias whitei | reverse complement strand
GTGACGCTCTTAGCTGGGCTACTGCACACCTGTCGTCAAGATCACTCAAGTCACTAACCTTTTCTGATTTTCTCAAGGATTTCTCGCTGATCTTTGATCACCCGTTGCAGCAGGAGGACGCTGTCAAGCATCTGTTAAATCTCCGACAAGGAAGGCGGCCGGTGTCGGAGCACGCTCTACGCTTCCGCATCATGGCGGCGAAGACGGGTTGGAACAATCTCGCCATCAGAGGTACCTTTTTAAACTCTTTATCAGATAGAGTAAAGGACCAACTTGCTCTGAGAGATGAACCAGGGTCTCTGGAGGAACTGATAAATCTGGCAATCAGAGTCGACAACCGTTTTTATGAAAGAGGAAAGGAAAGAGACTACAAATCTCAGCCTCCTTCCACTTCCGGTTCCTGGCCGGCTCCGGTTTTTCAAAATAAAACCAAATCCAACTATGACTCAGAGGAACCGGAGCCCATGCAGATTGGCCGCACACGACTGACACCAGAAGAGAGACAACGACGGCTCAGAACTGGGAGATGTATTTATTGTGGTCAGAGAGGCCACTTCATTGCTCAATGTCCCTTACAGGGAAACGAAACAACCCACCAATAAAACAGGAGCTTTTGGTGGGTAAAACTTCTTGGTCTCCTGTTTCACGTTTGACCTTGCCTGCTATTATTGTGAACAATAATATTAAATTGCCTGTTGCAGCTCTGGTGGACTCCGGTGCAGAGCAGAATCTCATCAGCAGTGATTTAATAGAGCAACTCTCTATACCTTCCTACACCCTGCAGGACGCTCTGACGGTAGCCGGCCTCTCCGGACAGGTTTTCGCCAAGGTCCATCGGAAGACTCAGGGCCTTCGCCTCATCATCTCTGGAAATCACCATGAGGAAGGTGAATTCTTCATTTTCGACTCTCCCACCAGTCAACTGATATTGGGGTTTCCCTGGTTAAAGAAACATAACCTGTTGTTAAACTGGGCAGAGGGGAGAATTGACAAGTGGAGCTCCTATT
>NW_023637385.1:0-1007 GCF_014905685.2 Nematolebias whitei | reverse complement strand
CCGAAACGTGGCTTTAGGGGCTCCAGCGGCCATAGTCAAATGCATTCTGGGGGTCAGAGCGGGCGACATAGAATCTTATTTGAAACTGCTGACTAAGGCTAAATACAGTAAGATTGTTATTCACGTCGGCGGTAATGACACCCGGTTACGCCAATCGGAGGTCACTACAATTAATGTTGCTTCGGTGTGTGACTTGGCTAAAACCATGTCGGACTCCGTAGTTTTCTCCGGCCCCCTCCCCAACCTGACCAGCGATGACATAAGTCGTTGTTTAACCGCTGGGTGTCCAGGTGGTGTTCTGACAATGACATGGGATACATAGATAAATGGAGTTCTTTCTGGGGAACACCTGGTCTGATGCAGAGAGATGGCATCCATCCCACTTTGGACGGAGCCGCTCTTCTTTCTAGAAATATGGCTGATTTTGTTTATCCCCCAAATTATTGACAACCCAGGGTCCAGTCCAGGAAGCCGAGTTGTAGTCTTCCACACCTCTCTGCTGCTTCACACACACACACACACACACACCCCATTGAAACAGTGTCAACTCGTCCACGGCTCAAATTAAATAAACCAAAAATCAGCTCTAAAAAAATAAACCATAAAAATCTGATTAAAAGAAACACAGTTACTTTACCAGAGCAAAATAATAAAGTCAGAGAGTCAGAGTCAAAGTTTCTTTATTGTCATTCGCACCTCATGTGGTACATGTGGTGGAGTGAAATTATGTACACGGGGTACCAGTTACATCCAACAATAAAATGTATAAGAAAAAGAGTAATAACATCTAAGATATGAACTAAGAAAAACATCAGCTAAATATACACTAAGCACTCATAACATAAAACATTGAACATCAGCACAAACATGAACATGAGTCTGTGTGAGCAGATGTGCACGCATGAACACATCAACATTGAAACAGATCAGCAGCAACATGAAACCATATCATGTTGCTGCTGATCTGTTTCATGTTGCTGCTGATCTGTTTCAATGTTGATGTGTTC
>NW_023637384.1:0-1007 GCF_014905685.2 Nematolebias whitei | reverse complement strand
GTTTCTGGGACTGAGAGAAGCATCTGGTCTGCTGACCTCAGAGAGCGCGGTGGGACATATGGCTGCAGAAGATCAGTGAGATAGGATGGGGCGGAACTGTTCAGTGATTTAAAAACATACATGAGAATTTTGAAATGGATCCGAAGGTGAATGGGTAGCCAGTGCAGGGAGGCCAAAACTGGCGTGATGTGCTCTCTATAACCTGTACCAGTTAAAAATCGGGCTGCAGCATTTTGGACCAATTGTAGACGAGCAATGGAGGACTGACTGATTCCAAACAGAAGTGAATTGCAGTAATCAAGCCTAGATGTTATGAAGGCGTGGATCACTGTCTCGAGGTTCTTTTTGTTGAGTATAGGCTTCAGCTTAGACAGCCGTCTCAGCTGAAAAAAACAGGATTTGACCATCATGTTTACGTGACTGTTGAGTTTTAAGGACGGGTCCATTATCACCCCCAGATTAGTGACCTTTTGTTTCTCTAGCGGGGCTAGAGAGAATAGGTCAATGTCATAGTTCATGAGTGAGCCACTGGGATGGAACAGCATGACTTCAGACTTCTTCTCATTGAAGCTTAAGAAGTTTAAAGCCATCCAGTCCCGGATGTCAGCCAGGCAGTCAAGAAGAGGCTGAATAGAGCGTGTGCCTCTGTGCCTCAGGGGGAAGTAAATTTGGCAATCATCGGCATAGAAATGAAAGGGTATGTCGTGTTTGCGGAAGATAGCACCTAGTGGCAGCAGGTATAAAGAAAAGAGAAGGGGACCGAGGATGGACCCCTGCGGTACCCCCCACTGGAGTGCGGTCGATGCCGAACTAAAATCTTTGATATTGACACAGAAGGTTCTGTCAGAGAGGTAGGACCCAAACCATTTAAGGGCTGACCCTGTGATGCCCACCCACTGCTCCAGTCTAGAAATGAGGATATTGTGGTCGATGGTGTCAAAAGCAGATGTAAGGTCCAATAGGACAAGCAGCACAGAATCACCTGCGTCTGTGGATATGAAAATGTC
>NW_023637383.1:0-1007 GCF_014905685.2 Nematolebias whitei | reverse complement strand
TCTCCACTGTGCTTGCTCAGGATGGGAGACTGCAACGAAGCCAAGATTCAACTTGTCTGCTGGATTCCTTAGATAGAGAACTTTACTAATTGTCTTTTATGTGAATGTTCCTGTAAAGTCCCTGAGACAACTTTGTTGTGATTTGGTGCTTTATAAATAAACTGAATTGAATTGAATTGAATTGAATTGAATGGGTCCAGCCCACTCAGGACCAGGACTCCCAGGTGTGGAGTGTTTGTGGTGCAGCACGAGGATCAGAACAAAAACGGTTTCCTCCGAGTATTTTTACATTTTTATCTCTGCTCAAAGTCTTCACTGAAAACCGTGAAATGAATAAATATTAAATATAAAAAATGCTTCTGGGACACGGTTGGACAGTGTTGACAAGGACACGAAGCGTCTCCTCCAACAGACGGGCTGCCGATTGAAGCTGAAATGATGTGAAGAGGACGGAGACGCTGAAACGAGGACAGACTCAGCTGTTTGCCTGGAGACTTGTGAGGACCAGAGATGTTGAGAAAAAGCACGTGTCACCTCAGAGACAGCCTCGTCTTCAGCCTGCAGCTGCAAGAGGACACAGAGGACGCCATGTCCTCAGAGGACCTGAGGTTCATCAGATGGACATGATGTCCCTCAGACACAACCTGACCCCGTCCTCCAGGTATTAGACCAAGCGCATCGACAGGAAGTGACTGACAGAGATTAAGTCTGAATGGAGTCAAGTTCATCCAACATCCATCCAACATCCATCCAATAATCATCCAACATCCAGCAATTATCCAACATTGAACAATCATCCAACATCTATCCAACGAGCACCCATCCAACATCCAAAAAGAATCCAACATCCAACAATCATCCCTCCACCCAACATCCAACAATTATCCATCCAACAATCATCCAACATCCAAAAGTCATCCAACATCCAAAAAGTATCCAACAATCATCCCTCCACCCAACATCCAACAATCATCCCTCCACCCAACATCCAACAATTATCCATCCAA
>NW_023637382.1:0-1007 GCF_014905685.2 Nematolebias whitei | reverse complement strand
TGTTGTGTTGTGATCTTGGTCCAAACCCTCACGAGAGTTCCTTACAGAACTATCGGGCCATTATGGACCACTCACACACAGCAGAATGGCAGTCTGGTGTCGAGGGAGCTATTGGTAAATTAGAAACTAATATGGAGGAGATAGTTCGTTTACTCAAGTCATCCTCTTCTCCCGAACCAGTTCAAACCTGTCCGGTTCCTACCCGGGAACCTAGACTCTCGCCACCTGAGGCATTTTCTGGAGCACCCGACCAATGCCGTCCATTTATCACACAATGCGAGATCCACTTCCAACTTCAACCCTCCATGTTTACCTGCGACCGCTCCAAAGTCGCATATATGATCTCGCTGCTAACAGGCAAGGCCAAAATATGGGGGACTTCAGAGTGGCAAAGAGACTCACAGTTTGTTTACTCTCTCCAAAGCTTCAAGAAGGAGTTATGCCGAGTTTTTGACCCAGTTCTTCCGGAACGAGAGGCTGCCAGACAACTATTCGACATTAAGCAAGGTAACCGTCGCGTCACAGACTATATCATTGACTTTCATTCTGTATCGTCCGGCAGCCACTGGAATGACGAGGCATTAACCGATGCCTTTTATCGAGGCTTGGACGACGCCATTAAGGACGGTCTGGCAACCCAGAGACTTCCAGAGACATTACAAGGTTTGGAGGACCTGGCTACAAGACTCGATCTCCGACTGGCAGAACGCTCCCGGGAGAGGAGGACTGCTACGTCATCTTCCGTCAGGCAGCGCGGTGAGTACGGCGCTCACAAGAAGACATGGGACTTACCTCCTGCTTCTTCACCTCGTCCGACAGTGGAGCCTCGGCAGCAGTTACCAGGTCCGGCTGAGGAGCCAATGCAGCTGGGCCGAAGTAAACTCACACCGGCGGAGCGGGATCACCGTCGAAGGAATCGACTGTGCTTCTATTGCGGCAACGCTGGACACGCCGTCTACTCATGTCCGGTAAAAGGCGGGGCTCAATAAACGAGAGGAGATGTTTAT
>NW_023637381.1:0-1007 GCF_014905685.2 Nematolebias whitei | reverse complement strand
CATGTCAGAGTTTTAGATTCAAATCATCTGATGTTGAGAAATGACAAAGTTTGAGTCATTTTTGTGTTTGTTAAGATTGTTTTACTGTGGAGACCGTTTAGAGTCGAGTTGAGTCCAGAAGTTAATCAGTTGTAGACAAACATCCAGATTGTTTCCTGAAACTTTGAATTAATTACATTTATTGATTCATGGAAAAAAGAGCGGCACAGTGGAGCAGTGGTTAGAGCTGTCACCTCACAGCAAGAAGGTTGCAGGTTCACTTCCCTACTGGGGTCTTTCTGTGTGAAGTTTAGATGTTCTCCCTGTGCATATTTTGCGAAAACTTAAAAAACAAATGAACCCACACACCACCACCAACAACAACAACAACAACAACAACAACAGTCATGTATCATATCAAACAGTTGTGAATCCTGCTGTTCACACTGAAAGTGAACGCTCTGTTCCTGACACAAATCCACTCGTGAGTTCAGCTGACATTAATATGAAGCTTCAGCATCTGACACTAATTCTGTCTGCTTCTTCCAAAGTTACACACAACTGAGAACAACATCCCTCTGACATCTGGATTTCACTTTGGACCTTCGGAGACAAATGATCACATTTCTTCACAGACACTTGGACACATGTACATATATTTGGTTTTAAGTTCAGATAAATCCCAAAAATCAATGAAGTAAAAAGATCAAACTGAAGTAAAGATCTGAAAGTGAATTAAGTGAAAAATAAATTGTCATTTAAATCACCTTAGCTTCTCCAGTCTACAGTTTGGACTCTCCAGTCCAGCAGACAGAATCTTCACTCCTGAATCATCGAGGTTATTGAAGCTCAGGTCCAGTTCTGTCAGATGGGATGGGTTGGACTTCAGAGCTGAGGCCACGACTTCACAGTGAGTTTCTGAGAGTCCACAGTGAGAGAGTCTGTCAGGACACATAAAAAGAAAATGATTTCATCCTGATAAATGACCAGTTCTGTTCAGATTAGAAGAGAAACCAATTGAACTCTTC
>NW_023637380.1:0-1007 GCF_014905685.2 Nematolebias whitei | reverse complement strand
AATATTAAGTGCCAAAGTATCTAAAGCTGCTGACTAAATTGAAACAGTATATCCTGAGGGGGAAAGGTTTCCAAATTGCTAATTACTGCCTCTGAAAGGGTCTGTTTCTGATATTTTTGCTTGTGAAAGGGTTCCACTTAAAGAAAGTGGCTCAAGTTTCTTTTTTTTTTTAATTCCCATTTTCTGGTTTTCAGTATTCTCTTCGGACTTTCCTTCCAGGCCAGAACAATGGTGGACCCATGAGCCCGGCTTCCCAACAGGTCCCAGCGAGAACAAGCCGGGAGCTGGAAACCGAGGGAGCAGCTGAAATGTGGAGGAGACAGATAAGGGAGCAGCGGCACAGAGAGGCCCTCTCCCCTGGGCCCAGGGGGAAATTTGCAGTTATTAAGAGAAGATGAAAACGATTAAACGGCTTTTGTACTCGTTTTCACAGACTTCTCTCTTTTTATTATTTTGGTTGCCTTCATCTGATAGACGAAAGAAATGGTAAATTACTTTTTTTGTTGCTTTATTCACACTAGCTTTGAGAAACAATTCTTCATCAAAGCGAGCATACATCATAATATTAGTCCAACATAGGACTAATATAATTATTATAATCTTTGCAAGTGCATATATTTTTACATGCGTTTTGGCCATAGGAAGCAATTGATGAAAAATCTCATGTAACGCAGACACTTTTTGACTCAGTTACATAAACAATTGAGTAATTTTATTCAACTCACTGCAGTAGTTTACCTTAAGGCAAACTGTAGACCTGATCCACCTGAGACCTTGACACTCGTGGTTTTGCTGCATGCTCATGCTGTACACCACAGAATGTCAACATGGTAAATTATGTCCAGTTCAACATCAGATGGAACTGATATTAATTTGGTTGAATCATTCTAATAGAATACAAATGAAATTGAAATTACAAAGTGCAAATGAGAAGCAAACGATTAGTCATTTCCAAAAATGGATGTGTTGGAAGTCCTGAGAATGAAGCTTGGTTCAAATGATTAGAG
>NW_023637379.1:0-1008 GCF_014905685.2 Nematolebias whitei | reverse complement strand
TACAGGGACCTAACAGCCCGTATCAAAGGGCCTGGTACCCCATACTCCCAGAGTACCCCCCACAGGGCCCCCCGAGGGACGCGGTCGAAAGCCTTCTCCAAGTCCACAAAGCACATGTAGACTGGTTGGACAAACTCCCACGCACCCTCCAGGACCCTGCTGAGAGTGTAGAGCTGGTCCAGTGTTCCACGGCCAGGACGAAAACCGCACTGTTCCTCCTGAATCCGAGGTTCGACTATCCGACGGACCCTCCTCTCCAGAACCCCCGAATAGACCTTACCAGGGAGGCTTAAGAGCGTGATTCCCCTGTAGTTGGAACACACTCTACGGTCCCCCTTTTTGAATAGGGGGACCACCACCCCGGTCTGCCAATCCAGGGGAACTTCCCCCGATGTCCACGCAACATTGCAGAGTCGCGTAAGCCAACACAACCCTACAACATCCAGAGCCTTAAGGAACTCTGGGCGGATCTCATCCACCCCTGGGGCCCTGCCACCGAGGAGCTTTTTAACCACCTCGGTGACCTCAGCACCAGAGATTGGAGGGCCCGACCCAGAGTCCCCAGGCTCCGCTTCCTCAGTGGAAGACGTGCCGGTGGGATCGAGGAGGTCTTCAAAGTATTCCGCCCACCGACCCACAACATCCCGAGTTGAGGTCAGCAGCAAACCACTCCCACTATAAACAGTGTTGGTGGCATACCGCTTCCCCCCCCCTGAGACGCCGGATGGTGGACCAGAAACGTCTCGAAGCCGCACGGAAGTCGTTCTCCATGGCCTCTCCGAACTCCTCCCATGCCCGAGTTTTTGCCTCAGCAACCACCCGAGCCGCATGTCGCTTGGACTGCCGGTACCCATCAGCTGCTTCTGGGGTCCCACAGGCCAAAAAGGCCCGATAGGACTCCTTCTTCAGCCTGACAGCATCCCTCACCGACGGTGTCCACCATCGGGTTCGAGGGTTGCCACCCCGACAGGCACCGACAACCTTGCGGCCGCAGCTCTGGTAAGCCGC
>NW_023637378.1:554-1008 GCF_014905685.2 Nematolebias whitei | reverse complement strand
GCACCCCGCCTGGACAATGGTAGGGGAAACACTGACTATAATAATAATAATAATAATGTCATCACAATGTCAGCACTGTATGTTTCCATACAATGGCGAAATTAGTCTCTGCATTTAACCCATCCACCACCAGGTGGTGCAGTGGGCAGCTATTGAAAGTGCCCGGGGGGCATTTTGGGGGTGAGGCGTGCTGCCCAGAGAGTGATGTGCAGTGACTGGGGATTGAACCTGGGACTTTCGGGTCCCAAGCCGGCTGCCCTGCCTCTACACCATATCGGCCCCCATTAAATTGAGTCTCTGCAGTGACATAAAAAACTAACATGCTTTTTTTGGTAGTCTGAATCTGAAATCGAGCCGGGTGTAAAACAACTAAGACAAAAGTGTGACTGTCTCTCACAAATATAATGCTATTTAGTTAAAATCCTTACAGTTTAAGATTCATGGGACACACCAG
>NW_023637378.1:0-454 GCF_014905685.2 Nematolebias whitei | reverse complement strand
GCACCCCGCCTGGACAATGGTAGGGGAAACACTGACTATAATAATAATAATAATAATGTCATCACAATGTCAGCACTGTATGTTTCCATACAATGGCGAAATTAGTCTCTGCATTTAACCCATCCACCACCAGGTGGTGCAGTGGGCAGCTATTGAAAGTGCCCGGGGGGCATTTTGGGGGTGAGGCGTGCTGCCCAGAGAGTGATGTGCAGTGACTGGGGATTGAACCTGGGACTTTCGGGTCCCAAGCCGGCTGCCCTGCCTCTACACCATATCGGCCCCCATTAAATTGAGTCTCTGCAGTGACATAAAAAACTAACATGCTTTTTTTGGTAGTCTGAATCTGAAATCGAGCCGGGTGTAAAACAACTAAGACAAAAGTGTGACTGTCTCTCACAAATATAATGCTATTTAGTTAAAATCCTTACAGTTTAAGATTCATGGGACACACCAG
>NW_023637377.1:554-1008 GCF_014905685.2 Nematolebias whitei | reverse complement strand
CTGGTGTGTCCCATGAATCTTAAACTGTAAGGATTTTAACTAAATAGCATTATATTTGTGAGAGACAGTCACACTTTTGTCTTAGTTGTTTTACACCCGGCTCGATTTCAGATTCAGACTACCAAAAAAAGCATGTTAGTTTTTTATGTCACTGCAGAGACTCAATTTAATGGGGGCCGATATGGTGTAGAGGCAGGGCAGCCGGCTTGGGACCCGAAAGTCCCAGGTTCAATCCCCAGTCACTGCACATCACTCTCTGGGCAGCACGCCTCACCCCCAAAATGCCCCCCGGGCACTTTCAATAGCTGCCCACTGCACCACCTGGTGGTGGATGGGTTAAATGCAGAGACTAATTTCGCCATTGTATGGAAACATACAGTGCTGACATTGTGATGACATTATTATTATTATTATTATAGTCAGTGTTTCCCCTACCATTGTCCAGGCGGGGTGC
>NW_023637377.1:0-454 GCF_014905685.2 Nematolebias whitei | reverse complement strand
CTGGTGTGTCCCATGAATCTTAAACTGTAAGGATTTTAACTAAATAGCATTATATTTGTGAGAGACAGTCACACTTTTGTCTTAGTTGTTTTACACCCGGCTCGATTTCAGATTCAGACTACCAAAAAAAGCATGTTAGTTTTTTATGTCACTGCAGAGACTCAATTTAATGGGGGCCGATATGGTGTAGAGGCAGGGCAGCCGGCTTGGGACCCGAAAGTCCCAGGTTCAATCCCCAGTCACTGCACATCACTCTCTGGGCAGCACGCCTCACCCCCAAAATGCCCCCCGGGCACTTTCAATAGCTGCCCACTGCACCACCTGGTGGTGGATGGGTTAAATGCAGAGACTAATTTCGCCATTGTATGGAAACATACAGTGCTGACATTGTGATGACATTATTATTATTATTATTATAGTCAGTGTTTCCCCTACCATTGTCCAGGCGGGGTGC
>NW_023637376.1:0-1008 GCF_014905685.2 Nematolebias whitei | reverse complement strand
TGTAACGAACCCCTTCAAATACTGGACCAAAATCACCACAAACGCTTGAAACTAAATATAAAAGTTTATTGGAGGGAGTCTGGCTTCTCAAAGAAAGAACTGGTTCTGGTGTCGATCTAAGAGCTTGGGCTGGAACGAGTCTGTAAACAAGTAGAGTACGGTTAGTGGCCAGGCGGGAGACAGAAGCAGGTGCAAATGTCAAAAAGGTGGGACCACTAACCGTTACTCTGGTTGAAGGGGACGTGGGATTAATGAGTCGCTCCAAGCTGATGTGCCCACTGCAGGAGGAATGATCCCGGTGAAGAGAGTCAGCCGGCTGCAGCGTTGAACCCAAGGATGGATGGATGGATGAAAAGCGCTGCTCCGCAGCGGCGCCGAACCAGAACCCGATCCGAGAGGCGGGAGGCGTAGTCGTGCAGGCGAGGGTCAAAACCAGAGAGCAGAGATGCGACAGTACCATGCAGGAGCGGGCGATAGGCAGGTCAGGAGCAGGCGTGGGTCGAGAACCAGCAGGAGAAGAATAAATCCAAAGGAACAGGCGAGAGGCGAAGTCAGACGATCCGGAGTCGATAACCAGGAAGCAAGCGAACAGAGGCGAGGATACGAAGACCGGGAGGAGGGACAGGAGCAGGGCAGGCAAAACAAGGCAGGAGGGAAACTATGAACGGACATGAGACTATAAAGGAAAGTAGCGCGGGATATCTATTGGCAGGCAAGCTGTTTTCGACTATCTGGCGCTCACCCTGTGAACAGACCAGGTTTATAAAGGGTGCAGCGACAGGTGCAGCTAATGAAAACTAATCAGTGCAGAGTGAAGTGAAGGAAAGACAAATTTAAACTATCATGCAGCCAGCAGAGAGAAACAGACAGAGTGCTGCAGAAATAAAAGTCTCCAAACCAAAGAGAAACAAATATTAATAAGAAGAATAGAAGAGAAGAAAATCCACAGACACCAAGCAGTGAACAAAGTGACAAAAATATAAACTCAGACAGGCGTGAATCGTGACA
>NW_023637375.1:0-1008 GCF_014905685.2 Nematolebias whitei | reverse complement strand
GTGTGTGTGTGTCCTTGTTTATGCTACTTTGTGAGGCCCATTTTTCCAACTTATACTACATTGTGAGGACCAACTGCTCCTTATGGGGCCCAAAGCCTGGGCCCCATAAGAAGAAGTCCCGTTGGTGGGTTACGGGCTAGGTTTAGGACTAAGGTGTGAATTGAGGATGTGTTAGGTTTAGGGTTAGGTATGTACTGGTAATGGTTAGGTTATGGATAAAGGTCATGGTTAGGCTATAGAAATGAATGAAAAATGAATGGAAGTCAATGCAAAGGCCCCACAAAGATAGCAAAACAAACCTGTGTGTGTGTGTGTGTGTGTGAAGCTGGATCTAGGTCACTCCTTTACACTGGGAGGAAGGTGGGGACTGGGGAGGCCTTTCAGGGACCAGACGTCCCAAGCTGGAATTTCCTCTCAAGCAGAGCCAAAGCTTCACGTGTTTTTACGGGACCAGATCCACATGTGAGACAACTGACCCCACCTCCACTCCAGAGACGGGTGTCTCCACCCACAGGAGTTCATAAGAGTCTGGCCCGGCTCATGGCTGTGAGAATACTTGTAGACTCTGCGAAGAGACACTTTCCTGTGGCTTCTGCTGGACCTGTGGAGGTTCAGGATTAAGTAACACGGGCCCGAGGCTTCGTCTTACATCACAAGTTGTTGTGAAAGTTGAACGGAGAAGTGAGGAGGAGGTGAAGCTGACCCAGTGGACTACAGCTCTGACACAAACTGAACTGGACTTCATCTTTTTAAGAGTGTGAGTAAAAGTTTAATCAAATATATAAGTAGGTCATTTAGATTTATGATTCCTTTTTCTTCACAAAACCTCTAAATATTTAGTTTTATGTGTTTAATATTCTTGTGTCACATTAAGACTAAAGTGTTTCCATTTAATACAGCTCACTGTTCTCAGTTTGACACTTCCCAAAAGTCTGGAAAGTTTCATGTAGTTATTTTTAGATGTGTGTGTGTGTGTGTGTGTGTGTGTGTGTGTGTGTGTGTGTGTGT
>NW_023637374.1:0-1008 GCF_014905685.2 Nematolebias whitei | reverse complement strand
GGAGGAGGAGAGGTTGTGGATCCTCACTAACTGTGGTCTGTTTGTTAAAAAGTCTAGTACCCAGTTGCAGATGGAGGGGCTTAGTCCTAGTGTGGATAGTTTGTCCATCAGGGTTTGGGGGATCATGGTGTTGAAGGCGGATGTGAAGTCCACAAAGAGCATACGGACGTAAGAGTTTTTCTGCTCCAGGTGGTTGAGCGCAGTGTGGACCACAGAGGAGATTGCATCCTCTGTTGATCGGTTCTCACGGTATGCATACTGATGAGGGTCCTCGTTGATGTTGATGGTTGTTTTGATGTGAGTCATGACCAGTTTTTCGAAGCATTTAGCGACTATCGGGGTGAGGGCCACTGGTCGATAATCATTCAGACCAGTCACTGTAGAGCTTTTTGGGACTGGGATGGTGGCAGTCTTCAGACAGGTGGGAACTGTCTCCAGGGTAAGTGAGGTGTTAAAGATGTCTGCCAGCACCTCACAGAGCTGATCAGCACATTCCTTCAACACTTTTCCGGGGATGTTGTCTGGGCCAGTTGCTTTGTGCGGATTAATCCTCCTGAATGTACTCCTTACTTCTGCTGAGGTCACGCTGAGATGCTCTTCATCCGGTGGCGAGGTGAGTCTGGTGCTGGGTGGTCTGTTCGGGTCTTCAAAGCGTGCATAGAACTTGTTGAGGGCATCAGGCAGAGATGGGTCTTTGGGGCATTGTTCACTCCTTCCTTTATAATCTGTTATGCACTTAATGCCCCTCCACATGCTCCGAGGGTCTTGTGAGATGAATTGACCCTCGATCCTCTTTGCATATGTGGCCTTGGCCCTCTTAATACCAGCAACCAGCTCTTTTCTTGTCCTACTCAGCTCCTCTGAGTTTCCAGACCTGAAGGCAGTGTTCCTGGCTTCCAGCAGGGTACGCACCTCTGCATTCAGCCAAGGTTTTCTGTTTGGGTAGCTTTTAACATTTCTGATAGTGGAGACTGTGTCAGTACATGTACTAATGTAACCCAGTACTGA
>NW_023637373.1:0-1008 GCF_014905685.2 Nematolebias whitei | reverse complement strand
ATATTCTGACTTTTTTCCTCAGGATTCTGAGGTTAATCTCAGAATTCCAACTTTAGTCTTAAATTCTAACTTTAATCTTGCAAGTCTAACTTTATTCTCAGAATTCTGACTTTTTTCTCATATTCTGATTTTTTTCCTCGGAATTCTGACTTTAATCTCAGATTTCTGACTTTTCTCTAATTCTGACTTTAGCCTCAGAATTCCGACTTTAGTCTCAAATCTAACTTTAATCTCAGAAGTCTGACTTTTCTCAGAATTCTGACTTTAACCTCAAAATGATTACTTTTTTTCTCAAATTCTGACATTAATCTCAGAATTCTGACTTTGACCTCAGAATTATGAGAAAAAAGTCATAATATTCTGACTTTTTTCCTCAGGATTCTGAGGTTAATCTCAGAATTCTAACTTTAGTCTTAAATTCTAACTTTAGTCTTAAATTCTAACTTTAATCTCAGAATTCTGACTTTTTTTATATATATTCTGATTTTTTTCCCACAGAATTCTGACTTTAATCTCAGATTTCTGACTTTTCTCTAATTCTGACTTTAACCTCAGAATTCCGACTTTAATCTCAAATCTAACTTTAATCTCAGAAGTATGACTTTAATCTCAGAAGTCTGACTTTTCTCAGAATTCTGACTTTAACCTCAAAATGATGACTTTTTTCCCTCAAATTCTGACTTTCATCTTAGAATTCTGATTTTAATCTCAGAATAAGGGGTAAAAAAAAGTATTGCACCATGGCCCTAATCCTCCTCCGTACCTCTTTGTCTGTCAGTGTTTGTACATGTTTCTGTTTTCTCAGTATTCTTCTCGTTCTGTTCTCCTGACCAGCCATCACTGCCTTCCAGTTCCGCTGATGGAAAACCAACAAGTGCAAATTATTCTCCTGTATTTTATTTTTATGATGTCCTTGCCCTCACGTCGGCTCGCTTTTATTCAAACGCGAGATCTTTCAGCGGTTAATTATTCTTAACATCTGCACTGCGTCATTTTAGTGTCCCACAA
>NW_023637372.1:0-1008 GCF_014905685.2 Nematolebias whitei | reverse complement strand
CTTCACCACTCTCTGCAAAGCTTTTCTTTCTGCAGCTGTGCAGCCTCCATGCCACACATTGATGCTCGAGCACAGGATGCTCTCCACTGCACACCTGTAGAAGGAGGTGAGGACTGAGCTTCCCAGACCAGCTCGCCTCAGCCGTCTGAGGAAGTAGAGTCTCTGATGAGCTTTCTTGATCAGGCTGGTGGTGTTGTTGCTCCAGCTGAGGTTGTCATTCATGTGTACACCCAAGTACTTGTAGCTGGAGACCACTTCTACCGCAGATCTTCATGTTCAGTGGGGTGTAGGTGTGTTTGTTCCTTCTGAAGTCCACGATCATCATTTTTACCAGGAACTTAAAAGATGTTTAAAACCATAAAACTATAAAAACACACTTCTAAAGCTCTACATGATATTTTGAACGTGGAGAACATTAACCTCTCCATTTGTCGTTTTAAACAATAAAAAGAAAACCCTCATTATTTCTGAATCTCTGTGAAAGATCTCTATCTGAACTGAGTTGCTCTTCAAAATAAGGTCAATGGTAAATGAAGCCAGTTATCATTTAACTCCAATTTATCGTCTACTGATTTATATTACAGAGCTGATAACAGGAAGAGAACATGCACCATACGAGACAGAAACAACTATCTATGTGCTGGCATGAAAACATATGTGATCACACATGCACCACTAGAAGAGAGTGGACAGGATATGGGGAGTGGGGAAGGCCTGGGGATCTGCAGGCTGTTATCGCTGCTCTCCACCATCTAATCCTCCAGCAGGTGCAGTTCAGGATGGCAGGTATGCCAACAGCAGAAGTGCATTTCTGGTGTGTGTGAGAGTATGAGTGTGTGCGGTGCAGTTTCTATCAGCCCAGAGGGAAGACTGCAGACATGTTTAAGTAGCAAACACATTTTAGTCTTATTAGCTTATTTGCAAAAACCACATTTCCATTCATAGTTACGATTTTCTTTTTAATCAAACGTGGTATTGATTTAGTCTCGCCTGGATTTAGTGTGTATA
>NW_023637371.1:0-1008 GCF_014905685.2 Nematolebias whitei | reverse complement strand
CTCAACTTTCCAAATCTGTCCCCCTTTTTTAGCTGTGATGTTCAGAAGTGTGTTTAGAGGCTGGAGAATCCATACATTTTTCAGCCATTTGTCAAATGCGTGCATTTATATGAAAATGTGTCACACTTTTCAAGAAATATTTTCATAATGCAATTGGATATGCAGAATATTCAAATGTCTAAATAAAGTTTTAGCTCTCAACTTTCCAAATCTGTAATGCTTTTTTTGCTGTGATGTTCAGAATTGTGTGTAGAGGCTGTAGAATCCGTACATTTTTCAGCCATTTGTCAAATGTGTGTATTTATATGAAAATGTGTCACACTTTTCAAGAAATATTTTCATAATGCAATGAGATATTCAGATTATTCAAATGTCTAAATAAAGTTGAAGCTCTCAACTTTCCAAATCTGCCCCCTTTTTTAGCTGTGATGTTCTGAAGTGTGTGTAGAGGCTGGAGAATTCATACATTTTTCAGCCATTTGTCTAAGGTGTGTATTTATATGAAAATGTGTCACACTTTTCAAGCAATATTTTCATAATGCAATGAGATATGTGGATTAATCAAAGGTCTAAATGAATTTAAACACTCAGCTTTCCAAAGCTTTAAGCCTTTTTTAGCTGTGATGTTCAGAAGTGTTTGTAGAGGCTGGAGAATCCATACATTTTTCCACCATTTGTCAAATGTGTGTTTTCATATGAAAATGTGTCACACTTTTCAAGCAATATTTTCATAATGCAATGGAATATGCAGATTATTCAAATGTCTAAATAAAGTTTAAGCTCTCAAATATCCAAATCTGTCCCCCCTTTTTTAGCTGTGATGTTCTGAAGTGTGTATAGTGGCTGGAGAATGCATACATTTTTCAGCCAATTGTCAAATATGTGTATTTATATGAAAATGTGTCACACTTTTAAAGCAATGTTTTCATAATGCGATGGGATATCCAGATTATTCACATGTCTAAATAAAGTTTAAGCTCTCAACTTTCCAAACCTGTAGCCCTTTTT
>NW_023637370.1:0-1008 GCF_014905685.2 Nematolebias whitei | reverse complement strand
GTTCTGATGCATGCTCGATAATCCAGGTAGAAAAATCTAAAAAAGTTAAGTCAGGTCTTCTGGACGTTCAAAAAACAAAACAAAATAATTGTATACATGTTTCATCTGACTGAAGAAGTCTTTTGGATGAAAGACAAAACATTTCTACAATTTTTTAGTTTTGTTTTGTCTTTTAAACATCCAGAGGACCTGACTTAACTTTTGTAGAACCCATTAAAATACGCCAGGATGCAGGAAATGGCAACAACTTTATTCAAAATTTTCTGGGGGAGGACCCCCAGACCCCCAGACCCCCACCATTGTGTCAACACCCCCTCCTCCCACTTTACAAATATGCTTCTGACACTAATGGCCACCTTGTTGCTAACCATCTTCCAGAGCAGGACACTCACCCAGGCTGCAACTGGATCTCGCCCAGTCCAAAGCAGGATTCCTAAATATAACATATAACATACTACACATCCCATGAACAAAAAGATTATTGTCTTTTTCATTTGAAGTGGGTCAAATCACTTCTATTAAAAGTAAACTGATGGAAATTGTTGCTTTAATTTGATTCTTTTAATAAGCCATGTAGCTCGCTATGATCCCAGGTTTTGAACAGGAGTGATACTGGTGTGTGACCACAGCGTGCACATCTGATGTTGCTCACAGTGGTCCTCAATGCGCTCAGGGAGCTTGTGTTTGCCCAGACTCGTGATAAATTACAGGGAACATTTAGTTAGTGATATCTACAGCTGTCACAAGGATTAAAAATGAGCTTTGACACGCACCTTTAGGTTCAAGAACATCTTTAACCCTAAAAATATCTGCATTAGGTAATTCACTGTATTCACCGTTTTTTGTTCATTCAACTTTTATTTATACAGGTTGATAAAAAAAAAAAAAGGTTGAAACAAGGAAAAACAACCATTCCATTTTCACTCAGCTTTATTTGTAACAAACTTTTTGAACACAGACAAAAAAAAATGGAACAATGTCACTCAACTTTATTTATAAAGAACTTTA
>NW_023637369.1:0-1008 GCF_014905685.2 Nematolebias whitei | reverse complement strand
CACTGTGGGATTCCTGGGATTTTTGTCTGTCACTCTTCCTTCCACAGCCAATTAACCTCAACTAACTCCACCTGCTGCTGCTCTGAGGAGGACTGCCTGATGCGGTATTTAAGTAACTGCCAGACACCTCGTCAGTACTGGGACATCTTCTACCAAATGGTAACTCGTGTACAGCCGACTAACCTTTGTTACAGCTGGTTCTCACCAACTGTGACTCCTCCAGGACCTTCCACGGCCGGCCTCTTCAGATCCTCCCTAGGATCTCATCTCTCCACTGGACTCCACCTGTGGATCAATGGTGTCCCTTCAGCAACCACATTAAGCATTCTCAACTGGATCAACCTGCTCCTCTCTCCACCGCAAAATACCTCAGGACTGGATCTCCCACAAAAACCCAGGACCTCTTCTCATACTCCACCTACAACACAAATAGTAAGGAGTCATTTCTCTATATTCAAGAATCAAAACATTCAAAGAAGACCACCAGAACCCATACGCAACTATTCCTCTTCACCCTTACAGCTGCGACGACACGATCACCTGTAAATAAAAGTTCACTTACCTTTTGTAGTTCTGGCTCTGTCTTTATTGAATAAGTCTGCTCATGTGGGGGTCGACGTTGATAAAAACCTGATACCAGGTTCAGAGAGTCTTTGAAAATAATGTGGTTCAAACCTGGATGTGGTGCTGCTCCAGGGTGGCGGCTGTGCTCCAGATTCATCCAACCAGTGACAGGGAGGTTGCGCCGTTGATGTTGTCCAGAAGTGATGTGGTGCAATTCTTGTGAGAAGGCCTGGCGGCGAATGGGGTCCTGCACAGAGGTGGTGTTGCTACAAGTAGGCAGCCGGGTTGCTTAGGGATGGTGAGGACATACATTGAATGTGGTCCATCACTGAGGGATGCAGTACCATGGAGGAGGCCAAGTGACAGATCTTATCCTGCACGGATGTGGTGCTGCTTCAGGAATGCGGCTGGGCTACATAGCAATCCATCCCAGGGTGCATAGTT
>NW_023637368.1:0-1008 GCF_014905685.2 Nematolebias whitei | reverse complement strand
CAAACCTATGGTGCCTTGCCCATAGACAGGTCCGACGACTCAGAAAAGGATTCGTTGGAGCTCCCCATGGAGCAAGAACCCTCATCAGTCTCATCACAGATTGAACAGGTGGTCGCTCAAGCCGACACTCTGACATCTGATGAAGAAAGAGACAAACTTCGCCAAGTTCTTTTAAAATATGAAAAGTCAATTTCAACTGACCCAGACATCATCCAACTTCAGAAGTTGAATGATCCTGCAATTAACTCGATGATACTGTATCTGACTGACCCAGACAAATACACTCCATCGAAAGTCAAACTGGATTCCGATCCAGACCTAAAAGTCCTCTTTCAGCTGCGCAAACAGTTAAAACTACTCAAGGACAACCTAACTTTAGCTCATGGAGCGACGTCCTCACCCGTGTTCGCAGTCTCCCATGACCGAAGGGGGGTGACGCCAGTTAGGATAATGCTACCAGACGCGATAACATGATCAAATCTGACATTCAGAGTGAGTAGCGCACCGAAACGTTGTTTCCTAGTTGCTTAATCACTGCTTTTGTCGATGTTGAAACGTTGTTTAACTGGTTGCTTAGTTACTGTTCTTGTCGATGTTGAGACATCGTTTAATTGGTTTTTGGTATTGTTTTCGAACACCCCAGGCAAGAATGAATTTTGTTGTGTAGTTAAGTTAGAGACTAAGAAGCCTTTGACCATGCCAACATGCAGTTCATTCATTAAATTGCAATCTTTGCGGAGTCAATGTATATTATTGCTACCTTGAGTACCATAATCTACATTGATCTCACAACGCTTAAGCCGAACCTACTCGAACAATTCTATTCGGGGGGATAGCTAATTCTTTTTGATAAGTCTCGCCATAGACTTCCAAAACATTTATGGGAAAACCAAACACCCAATCTCAAGTCGTTCGTCTAAAAGACAACAGACAATTGCACCAAACTATATTTTACCATGTAAAAGCTAACTTAAACCAAGTTAGAAATGGAAAAATAGTTTGGAACAC
>NW_023637367.1:0-1008 GCF_014905685.2 Nematolebias whitei | reverse complement strand
TGGACATAATGGCAAGCATGAAAACATCACTTGGACAAAGTGGAAAGTGTGAAAAGATCACTGTTGACTTTGTGGTAAGCTTGAAAATATCCCTTCAGACATATTGGAAAGCTTGAAAAAATCACTTCAGACTCATTTGCAAGCTTTAAACATCACTTTGGACAATGTTGCAAGCTTGAAAACATCACTTTGGACACATTTGCTAGCTTGAAAATATCACTTTTGACATAGTGGCAAGCTTGTAAACATCCCTTTAAGTCACATTGGCAAGCTTGAGAACATCCTTTTGGACATAATGGCAAGCATGAAAATATCACTTGGACAAAGTGGAAAGCTTGAAAAGATCACTGTTGACTTAGTGGTAAGCTTGAAAATATCCCTTCAGACATAGTGGAAAGCTTGAAAACATCACTTTGGATACATTTGCAAGCTTGAAAACATCCCTTTGGACATAGTGGCAAACTTAAAAACATCATTTCAGACACATTGGTAAGCTTGAAAATATCCCTTCAGACATAGTGGAAAGCTTGAAAACATCACTTATGACTCATTTGTAAGCTTTAAAACATCACTTATGACTCATTTGCAAGCTTTAAAACATCACTTTGGACAAAGTTGCAAGCTTGAAAACAACACTTTGGACACATTTGCAAGCTTGAAAACATCACTTTGGATATAGTGGCAAGCTTGTAAACATCCCTTTAAGTCACATTGGCAAGCTTGAGAACATCCCATAAAGTCACATTTGCAAACTTGAAAACATCCCTTGAGACACATTTGCAATTTTTAAAACATCCTTTTGGACATAGTGGCAAGCATGAAAACATCACTTCAGACAGAGTGGAAAGCTTGAAAACATCACTTTGGACGTAGTGGCAAGCTTGAAAACATCACTTCAGACACATTGACAAGTTTTTAAACATCCCATAAAGTCACATTGGCAAGCTTGAGAACATCCCATAAGTCACATTTGCAACCTTGAAAACATCCCTTCAGACACATTTGCAA
>NW_023637366.1:328-1008 GCF_014905685.2 Nematolebias whitei | reverse complement strand
ATGGAGGGGCTTAGTCCTAGTGTGGATAGTTTGTCCATCAGGGTTTGGGGGATCATGGTGTTGAAGGCGGATGTGAAGTCCACAAAGAGCATACGGACGTAAGAGTTTTTCTGCTCCAGGTGGTTGAGTGCAGTGTGGACCACAGAGGAGATTGCATCCTCTGTTGATCGGTTCTCACGGTATGCGTACTGATGAGGGTCCTCGTTGATGTTGATGGTTGTTTTGATGTGAGTCATGACCAGTTTTTCGAAGCATTTAGCGACTATCGGGGTGAGGGCCACTGGCCGATAGTCATTCAGACCAGTCACTGTAGAGCTTTTTGGGACTGGGATGATGGTGGCAGTCTTCAGGCAGGTGGGAACTGTCTCCAGGGTAAGTGGGGTGTTAAAGATGTCTGCCAGCACCTCACAGAGCTGATCAGCACATTCCTTCAACACTTTTCCGGGGATGTTGTCTGGGCCAGTTGCTTTGTGCGGATTAATCCTCCTGAAGGTACTCCTTACTTCTGCTGAGGTCACGCTGAGATGCTCTTCATCCGGTGGCGAGGTGAGTCTGGTGCTGGGTGGTCTGTTCGGGTCTTCAAAGCGTGCATAGAACTTGTTGAGGGCATCAGGCAGAGATGGGTCTTTGGGGCATTGTTCACTCCTTCCTTTATAATCTGTTATGCACTTAATGCCCCT
>NW_023637366.1:0-228 GCF_014905685.2 Nematolebias whitei | reverse complement strand
CATTGTTCACTCCTTCCTTTATAATCTGTTATGCACTTAATGCCCCTCCACATGCTCCGAGGGTCTTGTGAGATGAATTGACCCTCGATCCTCTTTGCATATGTGGCCTTGGCCCTCTTAATACCAGCAACCAGCTCTTTTCTTGTCCTACTCAGCTCCTCTGAGTTTCCAGACCTGAAGGCAGTGTTCCTGGCTTCCAGCAGGGTACGCACCTCTGCATTCAGCCAA
>NW_023637365.1:0-1008 GCF_014905685.2 Nematolebias whitei | reverse complement strand
ATGTTGCTGCTGATCTGTTTCATGTTGCTGCTGATCTGTTTCAATGTTGATGTGTTCATGCGTGCACATCTGCTCACAGACTCATGTTCATGTTTGTGCTGATGTTCAATGTTTTATGTTATGAGTGCTTAGTGTATATTTAGTTGATGTTTTTCTTAGTTCATATCTTAGATGTTATTACTGTTTTTCTTATACATTTTATTTTTGGATGTAACTGGGACCCTGTGTACATAATTTCGCTCCACCACATGTACCACATGAGGTGCGAATGACAATAAAGAAACTCTGACTCTCTGACTCTCTGACTCTCTAAATACTGGATGTCCAGCCCCTGAACTGCTGTCTTTCAGTAACTGTGGCCCTCTGACCAGTTTAGTTGAATATCTCTGCTTTAGAGGCTGGAATACAGTTTATTCCATTTCCAAAACCTAAACTGAGTCTAGAAAAATGTAAAAGACCATAAAGCCCTGCGACCGACCTCATGAGCAGCTGAATACAACGGTGATAAACAGGAAGTACCACATGTTCGTCTTTATGAAAACCACAAGTAAATCCTCCATTTTTATCATAAATACATTGTACAGTATGCTTAATGGTTAAATTAAAGGTTAATGCTTAAAGCTAGTTTTACTTTGTTTCGTATGTAAATATATGTTGCAACTTCTGGTTGCATAAGTTTAGTCTTTGTTTGTTATGATCAGTTAACACTAATCTGATTTTGTGCAAAGTGTTCATTAAGTTATGTAATACAAAACAGAGCGCTACATCAGTAGCATCTTAGCTAGCACGTTTGTATTGCACACCGCTAGCTTAGCGCCACTTCTTGTTGTGACGAGCTCTCTAAAATAGTTATTGAATCAAGTGTTTACTTATGGAAGTAAACGTAGATGTTTAACAACCCATTAAAATACACCAGAATGCAGGAAATGGCCAAAAAACACACAAAAGAAGTTCCACTTTCGTTCTACTTCCGTGATGAACGTAAACAAATCTGAGCGCTCAAAATGG
>NW_023637364.1:0-1008 GCF_014905685.2 Nematolebias whitei | reverse complement strand
CGTTTAATTGCTAGAACACTAAATAAGAGTAATTATATCAGAAAAAGGAAACTTTTCTGATTTATTTTACCACCTAAAAAACACAACATCTTCCGGTCTATTTATTTGAATAAAATAAATAAAGAGATAATGGAAAAAGAGGAGATAAACTTTGACCTTTCAGACTCCCAGTCAGAAGATGACAGTCAACAAGATGACATCATCCAGGGAGCTTTAAATATTTTAACAAACCCAATAATTGGCACACCATTAGAACAGATGGATGAAATTCAGAAAGCTACGGTACTGGAAAGTTTAGCAGAAAATGCCACGGTGGCAGAGAATAAAAAGCTGAGCCTTGAACGGTTAGCAAAAATTTCTCTGCTTCTCAAAGACAAATTGGATCAACAGGTTGAACAAAATGACGTGCTGTCTAAAGCATATGCAGCAGACAGAGAGGCTTATCTCAAATTCATGGCACAGTCTAAACTTGCTGAAGAGACCGGTGCACATGAGTTAAAACGTGAGAGGGAGCTCTCACAAAATTACCTTACTTTACAAGCTCACTCATATGAGGAGAAATTGAAAGAAAGGGAGGTCAAGTACCAAAAGTTGTGCTCAGACAACGATGCTTTACAACAACAGTTGCAAGAAGCATCAAATGCTCTGAGCAGATGCAAATCTGAGATAGACGCGCTTAAAACACAACTTTGCCATGCAGAAAGGAAATATGGTGAGAGGCATGGACAGAATGTGGGGACACACTGGGCTTCAGACCCAAATCTCCTTACATCACACACACCTCCACCCTTACCAAAAGTAGCAGGGACAGACCTGAACAGGTCTCCACTACCAAGCAGGCAAGAGAGACCATTGAAACTTCCTCTTTCAATAGATGATCTTCAAAAACTCTCAAAATATGTACAACGCTTTGTACCTGGCCCAATGGGTTCAACTGGTACTAAGGCATATCTCAAAGACGTAGATTTCAGACTGAGTGGTTATCCTAATGCTATGGTTGAGGATAAA
>NW_023637363.1:0-1008 GCF_014905685.2 Nematolebias whitei | reverse complement strand
GAAGTTGATCAAAATGCACCGTCTTTATAATATTTTTCTTGTTTTGCTGAAAAGTTTATCTAGTAGTTATTAGAAAAGTTTCTTTTAATCTTTGGGGAAACTCTTTAGATCCTATTTTACATGTAATCCAGGTTCCTGTTGTTTGTAGAGACGATGCCCCCTGGTGGTGGCTGCTGGTAAATATGTGGACATGACGTCACAGCTCGGCCTGTTTGTTTTCCTTCGTGATGAGAAGCTTCGTCTGGATTTAGCTCCGTGATTTATTTCAATTACTGATGAAAAAAGACTTCTCGTGAGTCAAATACTTTATTCTGTGATTTAGTTCCAAGCTGCTGCTGCCAGAGGCTTGTAACGCTGCAGCTTATTGTCTGTGGAGAGGAAGTTAGTTCCGTCTGTTAGCATCTGTAGCTGTTAGCGTCTGTAACTGTTAGCATCTGTAGCTGTTATCGTCTGTAGCTGTTAGCATCTGTCGCTGTTAGCATCTGTAGCTGTTAACATCTGTAGCTATTAACATCTGTAGCTGTTAGCATCTGTAGCTGTTATCGTCTGTAGCTGTTAACATGTGTAGCTGTTAACATCTGTGGCTGTTAGCATCTGTAGCTGTTAACATGTGTAGCTGTTAGCGTCTGTAGCTGTTTGCGTCTGTAGCTGTTAACATGTGTACCTGTTAACATGTGTAGCTGTTAACATCTGTACCTGTTAACATGTGTAGCTGTTAAGACGTATAACTGTTAACATCTGTAGCTGTTAACATCTGTAGCTGTTAGCGTCTGTAGCTGTTAACATGTGTAGCTGTTAACATCTGTAGCTGTTAACATGTGTACCTGTTAACATGTGTAGCTGTTAACATCTGTACCTGTTAACATGTGTAGCTGTTAACATGTGTAACTGTTAACATCTGTAGCTGTTAACATGTGTAGCTGTTAACGTCTGTAGCTGTTAACATGTGTAGCTGTTAACATGTGTAGCTGTTTGCGTCTGTAGCTGTTAGCATGTGTAGCTGTTAAC
>NW_023637362.1:0-1008 GCF_014905685.2 Nematolebias whitei | reverse complement strand
TCGGGGCAGCATCTTGAGCAGGGAGGTCCAGACATCTCTCTCCACAGCCTCTTCCAGCTCTTCTGGGAGGACTCCAAGGCCAGTAGAGAAACGTAGTCTCTCCATCGTGTCCTGGGTCTTCCCCTGGGTCTCCTCCCAGTTGGACATGCCCAAAGCACCTCCCTAAGGAGGTGCCCAGGGAGCATCCTTACCAGATGAACCATCTCAACTGTCTCCTCTGGACGTGGAGGAGCAGTGGTTCTACTCTGAGTCTCTCCTGATCACTGAACTTCTCCCCCTGTCTCTGAGGGAGAGTCCAACTCCTGCAGAGGAAACTCATTTCAACCTCCTGGAACGTAGACCGACCTGTGAACAGAGAGCTTTGCCTTACAGCTCAGCTCCCTCTTCACCACAATGGACCGGCACAGAGTCCACAATACTGCAGATGCTGCACCAATCCATCTGTCAATCGTGGACAAAACCCAGAGATTCTTGAACTCCTCCACTTGAGGGAGAACCTCACCCTCGCCCTGAAGAGAACAATCCACCTTTGAGGACCATGGCCTCCCGCTCGCCCGCCACCCCGGCCGGGCGCTGGAAGTGAGTCCGCGTGCGCAGAGAACCTAGCTACCGAGGCCGTCCGACGCAGCCGGAGGCCGGTAGAGCCTCTGCGAGGGCGGACCGCACTCGCTTGTCGATCGACGGGCGGACGGACGCGGCCCCGGCTCCGCCCCAGCGCGGGGAGCCGGGCGTAAATAATGTCACTGTAATCAATGGAGGGAAGGAAAGTCACAGATACAAGGTGTTTCCTAACATTCAGGGTTAGACAGGATCCATCCATCCATCCATCCATCCATCCATTTTCTTTACCCGCTTATTCCATTTTGGGTTAGACAGGATCTGTTTCTGAAAAATAAACTCAGTTTAACTTTCAGTTTCTTTACCAAGTTTTCCACATGGAGCTTAAAAGAGAGATGTGAGTCGACCAAGATACCCAAATATTTATAGGAATCAACAAACTCAATGGGG
>NW_023637361.1:0-1008 GCF_014905685.2 Nematolebias whitei | reverse complement strand
CATCATCATGACCCCAGAATCACCATAATCTGACAAAATACAGAATAAATTACCATAATATACAGTAAATATACTTCAAATTCTAACTATCCATTGTATTTTTATGTACGAATATCCAAACGCTCATAGAACTATAAATGCTATATACTATGTCCTCTTGTTAACGCAAATCACCAAGTCTGAGTTAAGTTGAGCGCACTTTGAACACCATATATATGTACATGGCTAGCAACGTGTTGGCCATTGGCATCAGAAACATTTGTAATGGGGGCACTGATGTGGGGTCTGGGGGTCCTCACTCAGAAAATTTTGAATAAAGTAGATGCCATTTTCTGCTTTCTGGTGTATTTTAACAGGATGTTTAACATCTAGTTTTACTTGCATAGGTATACACTTGATTCAATAACTATTTTAGAGTTAATGGCACAACAAGAAGTTGCCTGACCAACAGCTCTCCTTGTGTGAATAGAACATGCTCCGCTTCTTTCACACATCCTAGCTACAGTCTAAGAAACAGTGTAGCCTAAGTTAACTTTTAGGGAAAAAAAATCACTAACCAATATGAAACGATAATAGTAATTACTTCTTACCAATGGCGTAGCATAAAGCTCATCATCCATTGTGTTTATTAGTAGCTTAAAGTACCCAATCAAAACTCGGTAGTGGGCTAGGTAGAGTTGCATTCGGACCTTAAAAATCCGACCCGGCCGAAGCTCGTAGGTTTTTTTTTCCGAACCTGACCCAATCATTTAACTGTAATTACAGGCCCAAACCCAAAAAGAAACCCAACTTTTTTTTTAAATTAAGCTTTTACTGCTTTTGTAAGCAAATAAGTTTGACATAATATTTAAAAACATATTTCAAAGAAAGGAAGATATAAGATTTCTTGTTTCACTAAATGGATATTAATACACAATGAATAGCCTAAAAATGAACTCTAAAGATAGACTATTATACAGATGAACAAAAATATTTTTAGAGCAAAATTATTTGGAAAAATATAGAACA
>NW_023637360.1:0-1008 GCF_014905685.2 Nematolebias whitei | reverse complement strand
TAGTAGAGCTCTGTATGAATGTGTGTGTGTATTAGAGAGCTGTATGAATGTGTTTGTGTGTAGTAGAGTGCTGTTTGAATTTGTGTTTGTAGTATAGCTCTGTATGAATGTGTGTGTGTGTAGTAGAGTGCTGTATGAATGTGTGTATAGCAGAGTGCTATATGAATGTGTGTTTAGTAGAGTGCTATATTAATGTTTCTATAGTAGAGTGCTGTTTGAATGTGTGTGTAGTGGGGTGTTGTATGAATGTGTGTATAGTAGAGGACTGTATGAAGGTGTGTAGTGGAGTCGTGTTTGAATGTGTGTATAGTAGAGTGCTGTATGAATGTGTGTATAGCAGAGTGCTGTATGAATTTGTGTGTAGTAGAGTGCTACATGAATGTCTGTGTAGTAGAGTGCAATATGAATGTGTATTTGGTAGAGTGCTATATGAATGTGTATATAGTAGAGTGCTATCTGAACGCCTGTATAGTAGAGTGCTATATGAACGTATGTGTAAAATGCTGTATAAACGTGTTTTTTGTAGAGTACTATATGAATGTGTGTGTAGTAGAGTGCTGTTTGAATATGTGTATTAGAGTCTTGTATGAATGTGGGTATAGTAGAGTGCTATATGAATGTGTTAGTAGTAGAGTCTTGTATGAATGTGTGTATAGTAGAGTGCTATATGAATGTGTGTATAGTCAAAAACGAATGTGTGTGTAGTGGAGTACTGTATGAATGTGTGTGTTATATAGTGCTATTTGAATTTGTTGTTTAGTAGAGTGCTAAATGAATATACGTGTAGTAGAGTGCTATATGAACATATGTGTAGTAGTGTTGTATGAACGTGTTTGTTGTACGGTACTATATGAATGTGTGTATAGTAGAGTGCTATATGAAGTTGTGTATCATAGAGTGCTATAAGAATGTGTTTGTATTAGAGTGTTAAATGAATGTATGTATAGTAGAGTGCCTGTTTGAATGTGTGTGTAGTAGAGTGCTGTTCGAAAATGTGTATACTAGAGT
>NW_023637359.1:0-1008 GCF_014905685.2 Nematolebias whitei | reverse complement strand
AATTCCTCTGGTGGAGATGATCACAGCCACAGAATCAGCCATCCGCAACAACAAAATGAAAGAGGGTGAAGCAGAACAGCTCAGAATCAAAGTTTCATCCTGCCTCAGCAATGCCAAACCACCACCTTCCAACATCAGTAGAGAGGAGAGGGATGCACTCACCACTCTTAGCAAGGACAAAAACATCATCATTCTCCCAGCAGACAAAGGAAGGTGCACAGTGATTTTGAACCAGAAAGACTATCATGAGAAAGTTATGACACTCCTTAGTGACTTAACCACTTTTGAACCTCTGAAAAGAGATCTAGGAAGTGGTTACAAGAAGAAGTTAATAGATTGCCTGAAAAATGTGGAGCAGGACAAGGCTATTGACCGTATTCTGTACCACAGACTGTACCCAGGGGAGGCCACACCTAGTCTGTATGGTTTACCAAAAATCCACAAACAAGGTGTACCTTTAAGACCAATCGTTAGTATGATTAACTCTGTCACTTACAATGTTTCCAAATATCTGGCGTCTGTACTCATCCCTTTAGTTGGCAGCTCAGAACACCACATACAGAACACCATGGACTTTGTGGATAAGGTGAGGGATGTCATCATGGAGACTGATGAAACAATGGTCTCTTTTGATGTCACATCACTCTTTACGTGCATTCCTGTTGATGATGCAGTGGAGGTGGTCAGTTTAAGATTAAAATCAGACACCACTCTGAGCAGCAGGACCACGCTTTCCACAAAACAACTGTGTCAACTCTTGAAACTGTGCCTGCAGTCAACCTACTTCACATATGGGGAGCAATATTATAGGCAGAAACATGGGTGTGCTATGGGGTCTCCAGTTTCTCCTATTGTTGCCAACCTGTACATGGAGGAGGTAGAAAAGAGAGCCTTGACGTCCTTTTCAGGGACACCACCAAGTCATTGGTTCAGGTATGTTGATGACACCTGGGTTAAAATCAAATCTCAGGAAGTCCAACATTTTACTGACCACATCAACTCTGTGGA
>NW_023637358.1:0-1008 GCF_014905685.2 Nematolebias whitei | reverse complement strand
GGGGCAAAAAGTGTGTGTGCTGGGTGAGTGTGGTCCTTCATGATGCAGGTGGCCCTCTTCCTGCATCTGGAGGTGTAGATGTCTGTGATGGTGGGGAGACTGACTCCAACATCTTCTGTGCAGCCTTCACCACTCTCTGCAAAGCTTTTCTTTCTGCAGCTGTGCAGCCTCCATGCCACACGTTGATGCTGGAGCACAGGATGCTCTCCACTGCACACCTGTAGAAGGAGGTGAGGACTGAGCTTCCAGACCAGCTCGTCTCAGCCGTCTGAGGAAGTAGAGTCTGATGAACTTTCTTCATTAGGCTGGTGGTGTTGTTGCTCCAGCTGAGGTTGTTGTTCACGTGCACACCCAAGTACTTGTAGCTGGAGACCACTTCCACTGCAGATTTTCTTATGTTTGGGGGGTGGGGGGTGGGGGTTGTTCCTTCTGAAGTCCACAATCATCTCCTTCATCTTCTTCACATTGATGTGAAGGTTATTCTTCCAGCACCAGCTCTCCAGGTGTTCCACCTCCTCTTTTGTTACCCTTCCTGAAGGATGGAAGTTCATTAAAGAGACCTTCAAGTTTTTTTGTTTTTCTTTTAACAGCGCTCCAAAAGCAGAGGGTTATTTTTCTCACTGCCTCGTTGTATTCATTTAAAACAATTAAACTTTTCTAATCTCATTTTTCTTATTTGATTTGTAGTTTTACATCAAAACTGTTTTCTTAAATCGAATCTTTTCACCTGATTTCAAATATCATTTTTAAAATTAAAAAAACTTTTGAAGCAAACTGAACAACAAAAAAAGTATTTTTTTATGTTCAAACCATTAACTTGCTGGTTTATAAAATAAATTTGAGCTTTTTGTCTAAACTTGGTTACAAACAAACAAACCTATCCAATTAATTTACATTTTCATAAATTGAACCTGGCTGTTCAGAGGATGCGCATCATCTCCACACGCCTCTGTTTATTCTGGACTCAGTGACCCATAGAACCCTTGCAGACCCCACTGTGCTTCCTTC
>NW_023637357.1:0-1008 GCF_014905685.2 Nematolebias whitei | reverse complement strand
ATCCATCCATCCATCCATCCATCCATCCATCCATCCATCCATCCATCATCTTTTACCCGCTTCTTCCATTTTGGGTCACAGGGATCACCGGTGCCCATGTCCAGCAATCACTGTGCGAGGGGCGGGGTACACCCTGGACATGTCTCCAGTCCATCACAGGGACACATAGAGACAAACGAGACAAATAACCATTCACTCTCACTCACACCTACAGACAATTTAGAGTTACCAACCAGCCTAACATGCATGTTTTTGGTCTGGAGGAAACCGGAGTACTCGGAGAAAACCCACGCATGCACGAAGAGAACATGCAAACTCCACCCAGAAAGGCCTCCGGACCCGGATTTGAACCAAACAACAAAATACTCATCAGTTTAAAAAAAGTGTCAAAGGCCTAGGGCTTCTTGGTGGACTGCATATCTCCTGACACCTTTCATGCCTGAGATATAGACTAAACGTTGAAAAATGACAGAGTTGTAACAATTTGTGCAAGCTCATGCACTATCTCACATGATAATTTAGCATTTGGAGTATATGTTGTGAATAAGCCATTACCACACTAACTTTTAGCTGAATAGCTTAGATTTGCTGGGGGTAGGGATGCACGATATTGGATTTTTGGCCGATATGTCGATATGTTAAAACTTAATTGGCCGGTAACCAATACCAATATTTTTGTCCCTAGACCTACGTACAGAGACTACGTAATTTTCTCTGCTGTGGAATTAAAATACATTATTCTGCATGGTCTTTGTCAATTTGGCCTGCTAACAAATGCATATGCTAAAAAGGGGGCTGAAAATTATGTAACACTTCAACTTGGATTATATTTAATGTAAAATTAATGCATGACATTTACTCTCAAACACAATTACAACACTCGAACAGCACAAATATGTAAATTTTCACAAATCTAAAGTCAATGGCACGTGTGATGTCATAACGTTGTGCTGGCGCTGCAGCCAATATACACATATATATATATATATATATATATACACACACACA
>NW_023637356.1:0-1008 GCF_014905685.2 Nematolebias whitei | reverse complement strand
GGGAGCCTGGGGGGCTGCAGCAGACGGCATGGGAGCCTGGGGGGCTGTAGCAGACGGCATGGGAGCCTGGGGGGCTGCAGCAGACGGTTTGGAGGGCGTCGACCCCTCAGGAGAATTGGAGAGCGTCGACCCCTCTGGAGAATTGGAGAGTGTAGGACCCACCTCAGAGGCTGCGTGCAGCGTGGGGCCCACCTCAGGAATGGATGAACTGGGAGTCTTAAGAGTCTTTAATTGGGATAACAAAAAATCGTACTCGGGGAGAACAGGAAGGCCTGGGATAGAAAGTAAAAAATCCTCCATCTGGGTTAAAACTAAATCAATGGAGGACGGGTTATTTTTAACTGAATTAAAAAGTTCAAAAAGGGCTTGATTTATCAGGAAAATATTTTCAGGGGAAAATGAATGAAAAGAGGGAAAGTGTGAATGAGGAGATGTGGTGACGGGTGCCGCCCCTACCGGAAACCTGGGAGGTGAGGCGGCGGGACACGCCCCCACGGAGTCACACTGAAAACCTTCCGGAGGTACGGCCAGGCTGGGCCGAACAGCTGCGGCGCGGAGTGACGGTGAGAGGCCGGATTCCGCCCCCACCAGGAACCTGGAAGGTGAGGCGACGGAACCCGCCCCTGAAACGTCAACCGGACCGGACCTACCGAACCGAGCAGGAGTGGACCGGAGCTCCTGCGGGACGCTGGATCTCGCCCCCACCGGAAACCTGGGAGGTGAGGCGGCGAACCCCGCTCCCACGAAAACACCGGAACCAGCTCTGAAGTTCTGCTCGGCCGACGAGACCGGCCCGGCCGCCGCAGACTGCCTCCGGAACCGTTCGCCGCGGCGGGACGGTGGATGGACGGAGACGGAGAGGAGCTCGTCCATCAGGCACGAGGAGGGAAAAAAGAAAAAATGAGTGAGTGTTGCCGAGTGAGAACCCTGCCCGCTGGGTTCTGTTCTGGTCGGGTCGTACTGTCGTAGTTTGCGGTTAGCAGCGAACCCAGAGTGCAGAACAGGGAC
>NW_023637354.1:0-1008 GCF_014905685.2 Nematolebias whitei | reverse complement strand
TTGATTCTGTTAATAAATGACCGCATTCATTTGATGGGTCAAAGAAAATTAACGTCTCACGTTACATTTATTAAATTCAATGCACGATATTATTCAGTCCAGAAAAATGAATAAATCCGTTTAATTTATGGATAATATATATCAGATATATGTTACCCTACATCTGGTGGCCTCGTACGGTTCATGAATGGACTGTTATTCGTGTAACAATTGAATTATCATGTTGGCATGAAATGAAAAGTGCAGATTGCTGTGTGAAACGCAACGTTGTGGCAGCTGCGATGCTCGGAGAAAATACAACAATGTTTGCAGCTGTGGTGATCTGAAAGCTGAAAATAAAGTCAATGGTTCGTTTAAAAGCTGAATTTGTACATCTGTTGTGTAACTGAAGCTGATGAGCTGTGAAAAAACGTGGATTCTGTTTAGATGGACGGAGGTTCTGTTCGACCCGGTTCTGGTCCGGCTCGGTTCTGATAAGTTCGAACGAGTGTTTTAAATGGATGGAGAGATGTTTTTAAGAATGGAGCGCCGTCTCCGTGAGCTTTGAGAGTTTATTCGTTACATTTTTAACAGAAAATAGTGCATTTTGAACGTTAATGGACAGAAAGTTGACCGGACTTGTTCAACCTACATGCTAACACGCTAGCTGAAATAGCGAGCGGCCATTGGCTGAAAACCGCAGTTTAAACGCTCTGATTCACTGGAGGGACGAGAGACGTGTCTGTCGTCACTTCCTCTGATGTCAGGTCGTAGAACCCACCCCCGTTGCTGTTCTGTCATTGGTAGATTCAGTCACGTGACCCGGAAATGAAGCTCGTCTTCATAGGAAATTTCAATCTGCTGTTTAAAGTTGAAAAACGCTATAAAGTTGGTTCTGACCCGCTGCTCCGTTTCTTTGAAGCCTAATCGCTGAAACTTTGCCACATTTAAGTTTTAAATCTGTCATTAAATGGTGTTTTTGGACCACGCTAGCCGATGCTAATTTTAAGCTATCAGCTAACGACCGGA
>NW_023637353.1:0-1009 GCF_014905685.2 Nematolebias whitei | reverse complement strand
CTCTCCATACAGCCTGGGGTCAAAGGTCAGCTTTGTGTTCCTATTGTTGGCCAACAGAGCAGCTCAAGATAATTGAATGAAGCTTCATTCACATAAGCATCATCACGAGACAAAGCATCACAAATACCTTCCATCGCCCCAGCTCCAAGGTCACAAATGAAGGTCAAAGTTTAAGCTACTGTAGGTCCTGCAATTGATACCTTTGCGATAGTTTGTCGACGCACGTATAATGAGCCGTATGTGGTGCTTTTGTTTGTATCGTGGAATAAATACAAATATTTCCTTTGAAACTTGAGATAAAACAGCAGCTTGTTTCTATTGGACTATGACAACTTTACAAGAACATACTCCTAACAAGTTGCCCCTTTTGGGGATAAACATTCTTGAACCTGGCCTCATGAATTCGTATTTACGATACGCCTGCGCGCCTCAAAACCACAACGTTTTCTTGATGTTCCTGCTACGGACATACAAGTTACTTTTCTCGCATTTTGGTCACAAAATGTTTCAATTTGATCCCGATATATCTTTTTTTGTTTTCAATCAGTCCCAGTTTAGCTTGATATGTTGCTAAACCATAATTTGTCACACATTTCTCTCACTTGCTGACTGGCGCTAAATCTAGAAGGGTTTGAGATCCCCATAACATCTGGCACTCCTCCAGACTTTAACCCTTTGTCTCTGTATGTGGATGTCCACTGGGTGTCCCCTGAGTGTCCCCAGACAATTCACTGACCGTCCCTTCGATAGCTCAGTTGGTAGAGCGGAGGACTGTAGAGGTCAAGGACAGATATCCTTAGGTCGCTGGTTCAAATCCGGCTCGAAGGAGCTTTTATTCCCCTCATAACACATCTATGTTGAAAAAAAGATCTCTCCATGGCTGTTAAGCTTTTACAGCCTGAGGTCAAAGGTCAGCTTTGTGTTCATAGTGTCGGCCCACTGAGCATCTGTATGAACTTCAAGTTCATAAAAGGAATCCATAATGATTCAACATACTGCCATCCAGTTT
>NW_023637352.1:0-1009 GCF_014905685.2 Nematolebias whitei | reverse complement strand
TGTCACGATTCACGCCTGTCTGAGTTTATATTTTTGTCACTTTGTTCACTGCTTGGTGTCTGTGGATTTTCTCCTCTTCTATTCTTCTTATTAATATTTGTTTCTCTTTGGTTTTGAGACTTTTATTTCTGCAGCACTCTGTCTGTTTCTCTCTGCTGGCTGCATGATAGTTTAAATTTGTCTTTCCTTCACTTCACTCTGCACTGATTAGTTTTCATTAGCTGCACCTGTCGCTGCACCCTTTATAAACCTGGTCTGTCCACAGGGTGAGCGCCAGATAGTCGAAAACAGCTTGCCTGCCAATAGATATCCCGCGCTACTATCCTTTATAGTCTCCTGTCCTTTCATAGTTTCCCTCCTTCCCTGTTTTGCCTGCCCTGCTCCTGTCCCTCCTCCCGGTCCTCGTATCCTCGCCTCTGTTCGCTGACTTCCTGGTTTTCGACTCCGGATCGTCTGCCTTCGCCTCTCGCCTGCTCCTTTGGATATATTCTTCACCTGCTGGTTCTCGACCCACGCCTGCTCCTGACCTGCCTATCGCCCGCTCCTGCATGGTACTGTCGCATCTCAGCTCTCTGGTTTTGACCCTCGCCTGCACGACTACGCCTCCCGCCTCACGGATCGGGTACTGGTTCGGCGCCGCTGCGGATCAGCGCTTTTCATCCATCCATCCATCCTTGGGTTCAACGCTGCAGCCGGCTGTCTCCCTTCACCGGGATCATTCCTCCTGCAGTGGGCACACCAGCTTAAAGCGACTCATTACTCCCACGCCCCCTTCAACCAGAGTAACGGTTAGTGGTCTCACCTTTTTGACATTTGCACCTGCTTCTGTCTCCCGCCTGGCCACTAACCGTACTCTACTTGTTTACAGACTCGTTCCAGCCCGAGCTCTTAGATCGACACCAGAACCAGTTCTTTCTTTGAGAAGCCAGGGTCTCTCTAATAAACTTTTATAATTCAGTTTCAAGTGTTTGTGGTGATTTTGGTCCAGTATTTGAAGGGGTTCGTTACA
>NW_023637351.1:0-1009 GCF_014905685.2 Nematolebias whitei | reverse complement strand
TGTCACGATTCACGCCTGTCTGAGTTTATATTTTTGTCACGTTGTTCACTGCTTGGTGTCTGTGGATTTTCTCCTCTGCTATCCTTCTTATTTATATGTGTTTCTCTTTGGTTTTGAGACTTTTATTTCTGCAGCACTCTGTCTGTTTCTCTCTGCTGGCTGCATGATAGTTTAAATTTGTCTTTCCTTCACTTCACTCTGCACTGATTAGTTTTCATTAGCTGCACCTGTCGCTGCACCCTTTATAAACCTGGTCTGTCCACAGGGTGAGCGCCAGATAGTCGAAAACAGCTTGCCTGCCAATAGATATCCCGCGCTACTTTCCTTATAGTCTCATGTCCTTTCATAGTTTCCCTCCTGCCTTGTTTTGCCTGCCCTGCTCCTGTCCCTCCTCCCGGTCTTCGTATCCTCGCCTCTGTTCGCTTGCTTCCTGGTTATCGACTCCGGATCGTCTGACTTCGCCTCTCGCCTGCTCCTTTGGATTTATTCCTCTCCTGCTGGTTCTCGACCCACGCCTGCTCCTGACCTGCCTATCGCCCGCTCCTGCATGGTACTGTCGCATCTCTGCTCTCTGGTTTTGACCCTCGCCTGCACGACTACGCCTCCCGCCTCACGGATCGGGTTCTGGTTCGGCGCCGCTGCGGATCAGCGCTTTTCATCCATCCATCCATCCTTGGGTTTAACGCTGCAGCCGGCTGACTCTCTTCACCGGGATCATTCCTCCTGCAGTGGGCACATCAGCTTGGAGCGACTCATTAATCCCACGTCCCCTTCAACCAGAGTAACGGTTAGTGGTCTCACCTTTTTGACATTTGCACCTGCTTCTGTCTCCCGCCTGGCCACTAACCGTACTCTACTTGTTTACAGACTCGTTCCAGCCCAAGCTCTTAGATCGACACCAGAACCAGTTCTTTCTTTGAGAAGCCAGACTTTCTCCAATAAACTTTTTATATTTAGTTTCAAGTGTTTGTGGTGATTTTGGTCCAGTATTTGAAGGGGTTCGTTACAG
>NW_023637349.1:0-1009 GCF_014905685.2 Nematolebias whitei | reverse complement strand
CCTAGAGAGCTGAAATTTGGTACATATGTAGAACCCACCGAATCATGAAAAAAAGTCTCATGGAGGTATGCCTTAAACCCAACAGGAAGTCGGCCATTTTGGGTCAAAGGGTCAATTTTGGCTGTTTTTCACTTTTCGTACACGGCGAATTTGAACGAACTCCTCCTAGGGATTTTGCTCAATCGTTTTCAAACCTTCGCCATTTTGCTCAGTAGGCATGGTGGACCAAAAGTTATCAAAACGGTGCAAACCGACGCATGTTGAGGGGGCGGGGCCGGACCTCAAAATTATGCTTCACGCCAAAAATTTCCAAACGCTACAACTTTCACGTTGAAAAACAGAATTGTACCAAGTTTGGCATGAGTCATCCCTGTCCCATGCCCGACGATACCCTGAGGTCAAATTTTGACGCCATCAAAGCCCCGCCCCCTCAGAACAGGAAGTGACTTTTTTTGCTTGGAATGCTCCCTCCCTGACACTCTTGACCCAATCAGGATGATCCTGTGTTAGAAGGCAGATAACAAGTTGGTCTGACTTGCTTTGAAGCGCAAAGCGTTTCCCCTGGAGGATGTGGGCGTGGCGGCGTGGCGAAGTCAGAAGTGACGCCGTTACAATACGTTTGGCTCTGAATTCCACAGATTTGATCCGAGGTTCATGAAAATCACTATGATCGATCATTGCCCGCCCCTTGAACAGGAAACCATGATGATTGCGCAATAGCCTCTCTAGCGCCCCCTAGAATATTTTAAAACCTCAGCCCCGAGCCATTTTTCGACCAATAAATCTGAAACTCGGTGAACATGTGTATCTTCTCAGGACCTATGAAAAAGTCTCTTGGCGCTCCGGTCCAAAACCAACAGGAAGTCGGCCATTTTGGGTCAAAGGTTAATTTTTGGGCGTTTTTAACGGCGAATTTTAACGAACTCCTCCTACGGATTTTGAAGGATTGACTTAAAACTTGGTTATTAGGCCCTTAAGACATTGGAGAGTAAAAGTTATCAAAAGCTTT
>NW_023637348.1:0-1009 GCF_014905685.2 Nematolebias whitei | reverse complement strand
ATGTGAGCGTGGTGTTGTTAAAGGAGTGATTTTTGTTTCGTGTGTGTCAGAGCTGCAGCCTGTCTGTCCTTTAATCACTGGGAGTGGAGGCGAGCTGGATTAACTGACAGAACCAGCGGAGAATCCATTAATGTTCCGTCAGAACCGATGTCATTTAGCCCGGTTCTGAATCACCACTTAGGAGCTGAGACAGCTAAAATATGGAACCACTTTGGGCTTCTGTTTTCATTTTTTAAGCCCTCGTCTCGTCTAAAACATCTTTGGGCTCCCGCGACGCTGAGAAGGACGCCAGCCGCATGACGAGGAGCGACACGGCCCGGTTCATCACGCAAACACATCCTGCTCCCCATCTGCCAACACCACGCTGATGAAGTTACAAGGAAGAGGTCCAGAGACTAAATCAATGTGGATGGAGGATTGTGTGTGTGATTGTGCGTGTGATTGTGCGTGTGCATCAGGGAGACAAGCCCATCCACAGAAGCACAACAAACACACACACGTGTGCGAACACACACAGCGCTCCTCCCTGGTTCAGGGCGCGAGGCCCCCGCGGTGCCCCCTGACGCCGCGGAGCGCTGGAAAAATTTAATCTTCCCAAATCGTCATGAGGCTCTCCATCGTGTTGCCGTGACAGCGCCGGGGATAATTAATTCTGCGATTTGGATGAGGATATCGACTAAACAAAGCTATTCATCATGGCAGGAGTCAATAGGCATGGACACGTTCAATCATGTCCCGGCCAATGATTACTCCTCTCAAAATACAATAATTATTTTCAAGAGTGCCTCGAATTAAATTCCTGTCAAGCCGGTACAAGTCCTGCAGCTGATGAAGGATGCCATGGATCTCCTCCTCCTTCTCCTCCTCCTCCTGCTCCCCGCTGGAGGAGGAGACATTTATCCTTTTAGAAAGGTAGTTTGTTTTATGCGGATCATAACACGGCGTGTTTAACCAGAGCATGACCATCAGATTATCTCTCATGTTGTCTCCATTATGTCATCCATCTTCT
>NW_023637347.1:0-1009 GCF_014905685.2 Nematolebias whitei | reverse complement strand
AATATTTGACTCAAGGGCGCCCCCTACATTATTCAAACTGTTATCTCTCAGTGATATGTCATCCGATCTGGACCAGATTTTTGGTGTGTGATTAGTGAACACTTAAACACACAATGGTTTTGTTGTTTTACTTTTGACTCAAGTGCGCCCCCTAGGTAAATCAAACTGTTATAGCTCAGTAATATATTGTCCGATCTGCATCAGATTTTTGGTGCTTGACTGGTGAGGACTTATGAACGCAGTGGTGTTGTTGTTTAATATTTGACTCAAGTGCGCCCCCTAGATTATTCAAACTGTTATATCTCAGTGATATATCGTCCGATCTGCACCAGATTTTTGGTGCTTGACTAGTGAGGACTTATGGACACAGTGGTGTTGTTGTTTAATATTTGACTCAAGTACGCCCCCTACATAAATCAAACTGTTATATCTCAGTGATATATCGTCTGATCTGTACCAGATTTTTGGTGCTTGATTAGTGAGGACTTATGGACACAGTGGTGTTGTTGTTTATTATTTGACTCAAGTGCGCCCCCTACATTATTACAGTTGTTATATATGCTGTTGCAGCTGATGTCAAAGGTTCTGTGAATGCACACTCCGGAAAATGGGCGCGTGACAGTAGCGTGAGCGTTCTCCATGGCGACCGGGAAGAGTAGCTCGAGTTCCCGCGGTCGCCATGAGGCCGCAGCGGCGCTTAGCTGCGAGGGCCTTCAACGCTGCTTGCAGCTTTAATTCTTCTTCTTATTATTCTTTTCCAAGTTTAAGCGCTTATTTGGAGGGGTTAGCATATTTGAAACCTAGCCAAACTTTACCCAAAATTGTCCCCCGCGAGAAATAGTAGTATGATAATGGAACCAAAAGTGGGCGTGGCCAAACTGCTCTACAGCGCCCCCTAACGTGAGATATGACAACTGGTAAGTCCTAGAGAGCTGAAATTTGGTACATATGTAAAACCCACCGAATCATGAAAAAAAGTCTCTTGGAGGTATGCCTTAAACCCAACAGG
>NW_023637346.1:0-1009 GCF_014905685.2 Nematolebias whitei | reverse complement strand
ATGTTAAAAGCTACCCAAACAGAAAACCTTGGCTGAATGCAGAGGTGCGTACCCTGCTGGAAGCCAGGAACACTGCCTTCAGGTCTGGAAACTCAGAGGAGCTGAGTAGGACAAGAAAAGAGCTGGTTGCTGGTATTAAGAGGGCCAAGGCCACATATGCAAAGAGGATCGAGGGTCAATTCATCTCACAAGACCCTCGGAGCATGTGGAGGGGCATTAAGTGCATAACAGATTATAAAGGAAGGAGTGAACAATGTCCCAAAGACCCATCTCTGCCTGATGCCCTCAACAAGTTCTATGCACGCTTTGAAGACCCGAACAGACCACCCAGCACCAGACTCACCTCACCACCGGATGAAGAGCATCTCAGCGTGACCTCAGCAGAAGTAAGGAGTACCTTCAGGAGGATTAATCCGCACAAAGCAACTGGCCCAGACAACATCCCCGGAAAAGTGTTGAAGGAATGTGCTGATCAGCTCTGTGAGGTGCTGGCAGACATCTTTAACACCTCACTTACCCTGGAGACAGTTCCCACCTGCCTGAAGACTGCCACCATCATCCCAGTCCCAAAAAGCTCTACAGTGACTGGTCTGAATGACTATCGGCCAGTGGCCCTCACCCCGATAGTCGCTAAATGCTTCGAAAAACTGGTCATGACTCACATCAAAACAACCATCAACATCAACGAGGACCCTCATCAGTACGCATACCGTGAGAACCGATCAACAGAGGATGCAATCTCCTCTGTGGTCCACACTGCACTCAACCACCTGGAGCAGAAAAACTCTTACGTCCGTATGCTCTTTGTGGACTTCACATCCGCCTTCAACACCATGATCCCCCAAACCCTGATGGACAAACTATCCACACTAGGACTAAGCCCCTCCATCTGCAACTGGGTACTAGACTTTTTAACAAACAGACCACAGTTAGTGAGGATCCACAACCTCTCCTCCTCCACCATAACCCTCAGCACTGGCTCTCCTCAGGGATGTGTGTTGAGCCCCCT
>NW_023637345.1:0-1009 GCF_014905685.2 Nematolebias whitei | reverse complement strand
CACTTCTTGGTCTGCTGCCTTCATACATCTCCTCCTACATGTCTCTGTGTGAGTGCAGCTACAGCGTGCGCTCTCAGGACATCATTACCTGCAGTGTTCCCTCAGTGAGGACTGAACTAGACAAAAGGACCTTCTCCTACTCCGCTCCTGGAATATCTTGTAAAAAGACCTGAAGCTCTCGTCCTTGACCTCTCTAAGTGGCTTTAAGAATCTGTTGGACAGCACGCACACTTTTTGCCCCATTCCCCTCAGGAAGTTGGTTGAGGAGCATTAAGTGTAGAACCACTAGACTGAGGAACAGCTTCTACCCTGAGGCTGTTAGACTCATGAATCTCTAACCAGTATAATCAATGTGAAAAATCACATCTTTTTGCTGCTGATCAGTTTCATGTTGCTGCTGATTTGTTTTAATGTTGTTGTGTTCATTTGTGCTCATCTGCTCTCACAGACTCATGTTCATGTTTGTGCTGATTTTCGACGTAATGTTTTTATGCTATTATTGCTTGGTGTATATTTGGTTGATGTTTTTCTTAGTTCATATCTTAGATGTTATTACTGTTTTTCTTAGACATTTTATTGTTGGATGTAACTGGGACCTTGTGTACATAATTTCGCTCCACCACATGTACCACATGAGGTGCGAATGACAATAAAGAAACTCTGACTCTGACTCTCTCTGACTCCTGGCAGGGACCAATGCAGACATGTTCATGTTTTTAGTTTTCTACATTTGCCTTAGAATCTAGCTGTTTTTTGTTAATTTTCGTTTTTTTAGCCATCCTATTTGTAAAAAATAAATAAATAAAAAATTTGCATGCCTTTTTTATAACTGTCCATTGTTGTCATCTTTCTTTGTTGAAATCAGGTCTCTCTTGTAAATGAGTCCTCGAGGCTCAATGGGATTTACATGTAGAAATAAAGGTTGAATGAATGAAAAATCCATCATCCTTCAATTAATCCATCCACCCAATCATCCATCCATCCAACCTTCCTTCCATCCATTATCCAT
>NW_023637344.1:0-1009 GCF_014905685.2 Nematolebias whitei | reverse complement strand
TCTGAAAAGTAACACACACAAAATGTATATGTTTGAATAGGCATAAAGGCAATTTAATATATTTTTATATCATATGGCTTGTAGCTAAAGATGATCAAATTGATTCAAAATGCAGAAAGTACTGATCACTGAGAGCACTGCAGAGGAAATACTGTACATGTTTCAGAGTGTGAATGTGAAGATGTTAAAGTATTGTGGAATCTAATATAATCCCCATAATTATTTATTTTATCTAATGATCTAATGAATTTTATAAAAAGCTTTAGACAGGTCTAAGAAAAGTGCAGCACAATAATCCTTAGCATCCATTGCTTCAACAACATCATTAAGAACCTTCAGTGAAGCAGTGGTTGTGCTGTGTTGTTTCCTGAAACCAGATTGATGTGGAAGTAAGATGTTAAATGAGTCCAGTTAATTTTTGATTTGAGAGTTTATCAGTTTTTGAACATTCAAACATTTGATCCTCTGAACAGTAACTACCCACAGATGAATGATAAATGTTTAAACACAATAAGCTAGAAAAGTAGTTTTTCACTTATTTAATGAACAAAAATACCTGTCAACAAGTTTATAACATTGTTTAGTAAGCAATAAGACCCTTCAGTGTTTATTTTAAATATCCACAGGACAAGTTTGGTTAATCTGGGCTTCGATTTATGTATTTTGGTAACTTAGTATTTCTTCTTTTTAAAGTTATTTCATATGATGCAGAATTCAGTGGAAGCAGCCCCGTCTGAAAGACAGCAAATCACTGCAGACCATAACACTTCTACCATCATGCGTTATTGTTGTAAAGTTCTTCTATTTAACTTTATTGTCTGTCTGCAGTAAACACGTCTGCGGTTATTTTGCTCAAACAACTCTGTCTATAATGTCCAGTTTCAAACTGTAGTTCTGATCTGAGCTTCATTTTTTTAACCAACATTTTGTAAATTTCAACTTTCAGCTCCCTCTGTTTCAAGAAACCTTTGGATTTTATTAATTTCTTGTAGGATCCTTAGGTGCTCAC
>NW_023637343.1:0-1009 GCF_014905685.2 Nematolebias whitei | reverse complement strand
CTCTCCACTGTCCCAACATGCTGACACTGCCTCTGACTCTCAGTATCAAGTGCCTACATCAAGAGCGATGGGAGAGTAATCTTTTTTTTTTCTCCCTATTGCTACATGAAAAACGTCAGCTTTAAAAACTCAAGAAAATAGCGTGAAATAATATAAATAAATAAAAAATTACATATCTGGTCTTGTTTCAATCAATTCAGTTTAATTCAGTTTACTTATATCGCACCAAGTCACAACAGAAGTTATTTCAGGGCACTGCACAGAAGCATTCATGTATATAAAAAGTAAGGGCACCGCTTGACAATAAGACTCCCCTTATAGATGGCTAACAAATAATTTATAGATATGCTATTAATTCCTCTACAAACATTTTATAAATCATTAATAATTGTTTATTATGCATTAATTAAGGGTGACAAAGAAACAAAACTGACCAGTTTCTTGCCAAGTAGTGAGCCCAATCTGCCACTTATATATTTCATCTAGAGTTGTTATATTAAACATTTTAGACTAAGTCACTACCTTGTAAACACAATAAGCATTTGTAAACCACATTTTTTAGAATATAATATTGTACTTTATCACTGCATTATAAGTATCTGCAACTAATGTTACGGTATATCCTAAAAGAATTAGGTTTCCAAATGCTTATTGTGTTTACAAGGTAGTAACTTAGTCTGAAATGTTTAATATAACGACTCTAGATGAAATATATGGTGAACAGATCTGGTTCATTATTTGGCAACAAACTGATCACTTTTGTCTCTCTGTCACCCTTAATTAATACATAATAAACAGTTATTAATCCATCCATCCATTATCTTTTACCCGCTTCTTCCATTTTTGGGTCACGGGGGTCGCCGGTGCCCATGTCCAGCAATCACTGTGCGAGGGGCGGGGGGCACGCTGGTGTAGTGAACTAGGCCTGAAGGTCAAAACCTTGACCTAAGGACCATTGGGACAGAACTTGTCATTTCATTGATTTGCATCCAGAAATACAGGTTGACCC
>NW_023637342.1:0-1009 GCF_014905685.2 Nematolebias whitei | reverse complement strand
ACCCGCCACTATAGGGCACCATCCTTACAGAAGCTGGTCTCACCACTTTCTTATAAACATATTCTTTGATCTTTGCTGCCAGCCTTTTGTCAAAAATCACTCCTGAAAAACTTTTCTCCATCCACTTAATCCTGCCCAAACTCGCTTTTTCACCTCTTCACCACACTACCCGCTTTCTGAGACATTTCCTCTTGAGTGTAAAAGTATACTTAGAGAGGTCTGGACATCTTGTAACAGGTGTTTATGCTAACCGTTCAAAGTTATGTAATAAATGTTGACTGACCTTAATCAGAATAATAATGTGAGTTCTTAGCTATGTTGTGACCCCCCCTCCCCCAAATAAAGACAATTGGGTCAATTAAAATCACAATTCTGTAACGTTTATTTTCAGTATGAATAATGACAATATGAAATTATGGCAAATATGAAATATGAATGTATAACCAAATAGTGCTATTTCAAAAGGATAAATAATATTAAATACAATAGCTTAAAACTTTGAGAAAAGGTATATTCAATTTGGACTACATAAAAATTTAGGTAAACATTATCTCTGATTCGTGAACTAGATTCAAAGTGTTTAAAATCCTCGTTGGCACTGCGAGTCATTTTTTACATCAGGAGAAGGATGTTTTATCCTACCAGGAAAGTTGTTCTCATTACCACAATGAATATGATGAAAGTCGAAGGTTCACGCTGTTACAAGAAGGGATGCCTTTCCTTCCATACAACATCACTTCCAACAGGCAGTTGGCTCATCACTCCGGGGTGTTTGAGGAAGTTACAAGGACTTTTTTCCATTTCTCAGCTGACTGAGCCCCACTGACTCCTCGGACTGGCTCAGAGCCAACTCTCTGCCAATACGTCACACTTCAGCCAACCTGGAACAACTTCTCCAACTCTACTCTTGTGTCAGCATTACCTGACATAAGATGACACCGTGCCTCTCGAATTAACCAATAAAATGCAGCTACCAACAGTGGGTGTGAACCAAACTGCATACATTTAT
>NW_023637341.1:0-1009 GCF_014905685.2 Nematolebias whitei | reverse complement strand
TTCACCTTGTAAATGCCGACAATGATGGAGCAATGCCGCCTTTTCCGCTTTGCAATCCTCCAGCTCCTTTGATGCGAGCTGCAACTGTTGTTGTAGCACATCGTTGTCTAAACACGCGGCTTGGTACACACGGTCTTTATCCCTAATCCTCTCCTCATATGATTGAGCCTGTACTGACAGCTCAGTCTTTGAGAGGTCCCTCTCAATCTGAACTCTTTCTTTCTCCAATGCAGACTCATTCATCAATCCGTCACACCTCTCCTTCTCATATGCATATCCTCTGGATAGCATGACATTTCGCGCAACCTGATGGTCCAATTCCGCTTTGAGAAGCAGGGAAATTTTTGCTAACCGTTCACGGCTCGACTTTTTATCCTCTGACACTTTAGCTCCTTTGGCCAAACTTTGCAGTACTTCATCTCTTTGATTGTCATCAAGGTCTTCTAATTGCTCTAATTGATTACCAATAATTGAATTTGTTAAAATATGTAAAGCCGTTTGGACGGCATCTTTGGAGTGCAAGAGGTCAGTGTTTACGCCTTCGTCCTCCATTATCTGCTATTTAAAATTAAATAGTAGAATGTGTTGTTTTAGGTGGTAAGATAAAATCAGCAGAGTCTCTCTCTTCTGAAATATTTACTCTTATTTAATGATCTAGCAATTAAACGTGTATTATCTCTCCAGCAAATGAATAAACTTTATCAACTCCGTGAATATCTTAACCGTATCTTTTAAAAAGTTTCTAATTTTTCATTTTGTACCTTCTTGTTTGAGGAATTCAGTGAATGAAAAACGTCCTGGTAAATGCCTTTCTCGCATAAATACCTTAAATACTTTTTAAATGTAAGATAACAGTGATTATTCAGCTCTGAGGAACGTCTATTAACTCAAAAATGCCTTACAGAAATAAATAAGTTTAATTCCACTCAAAAATAACCTAAAACGAAGTGAAAACCTGTGATCTCAAGTCTCCACAGGAGGTGGCAGCAAAACCTCAATTTTATTGCAA
>NW_023637340.1:0-1009 GCF_014905685.2 Nematolebias whitei | reverse complement strand
TAAATCAACTGTGAAACAGTATTAATGATTTTTAATCCTCATTCAAAGTAGAAATCAAGTTAATGTTTGTTACAAGAGTAATTATGCATTTTGATTCTGTCTGAAATGAGAAGGAGTAAGTGGGTCAGAAGTCAAGTTTCGGTCAAAAACATGTTTATTGTAAAGAAATGTCATGTTTAACTTTTTCAGATAGATAGAAGGAGAACTGGCTCCAACAAGTCTCTGTTTCTTCAAAACATCTTTCTGTCTGTTCTTAAAACATCTCTCTATCTGTTCCTAAACATTAAATTGTTTTTCTGACTTCTAGTGACCTCTTACGTCACTAAAACCACACCCCTGATTGGTTCTCTCAACCAATCAGGAAGTTCTCATGAGGAGCCGGAAGTGACCTCTTTAAAAGGGTCAACACTTCCTAGTTCCAGGAGAACAACGGGAACTACGCAGGACAAGAGTTCCAAGCTGAACAAGTTTGAGCAGTTTCTAATGGAATGACCAGAGTCCGTCGATGCCACGACGTCTCACTGTGGCTACTGACGAACGCTCTGAACAATGAAGAAGTCTGTTCCGTGATGATCTCACGACTCCTGAGTTCTCTGCTATTCTTACGGAGACGCTGAAAAGTGGCTTGAAGTGGAACTTTACGCCGGAACTGAAATATCTTCAGAAAGGTAAAAGTCGATCTTCAACTGCGAAGTGTACAGTGGGTTAAGCTGGGTCCAAAGGAGCGTGTCGTTCTGGTCTACAGACCTACATCTTCATCCACTTTTCTCTCATCCATTTTCCTCTCCATTTAAACTCCTTCATTTCCCATCTTTAAAACTTTTCTATCTGCCAGTAATTAGTCCAGATATTCTCAGAAATGTCTGTTGGTTTGTAAAGCTTCAAGTGATACCATGGCCGTATGGTTCTCATTGTAAAGCTCATTAATTAAGCTTGTTATTGTAATCAATTTTGCCAAATTATTGTAAATGTGTTATGTGTTTTAAATCGTTTTTAATTAAACGGCTCA
>NW_023637339.1:0-1009 GCF_014905685.2 Nematolebias whitei | reverse complement strand
AAAGATAATTAACGTCTCACGTCCACATTTCTGTTAAATTCAACGCACGTACATCACACAGTCCAGAAAGATGAGTGAACCCGTTTAATGTATGAATATATCTCAGCATCTGTTCATCTACATTTGGTGACCCGTAACGTGCTCATAAATGGACTGTGTATGCGTGTAATAATTGATTTTACATGTTGGCATGAAAAATAACAGATTGTTAGCTGTGTTGAACGCAGCGTGCAGAAGCTGCCGCTTGGAGCTAGACGCTGCATGATTACGCTGTGTTGAGCTAGTGATGTTTTGAAGCTGAACTTGTGAGTCATTGAGTCCTTTTAAAGCTGAAATTGTACGTCTGTTATGTGTAACATAAGCTGGCTTTGAGCTGTGGAAACGCTGTATTCTGTTTAAACCTTGTTCCAGACGCTGTTCTGGTACCGGCTCGGTTCTGAAAAAGTTCGAACGAGTTGTTTAAATAGCTAGAAAGACGTTTTTGAGACCGGGGCGCCGACTCCGTGCTGCTGGGAGCTTATTGATTACATCTTTTAACAGAAAAAAGTGCATTTTGACAGTTTAAAAGACAAAAAGTTGACGGACTTGTTCAGATAAATCTAACATGCTAGCTGAGCTAAACGCTGCGTGATTGGTTGAATTAGCTGCTGTGGAGCGCTCTGATTCGTTGAGAAGTGAATGACGTGCCTACGTCATTTCCTCTCACCCCCGTGCTGCTTTGTCATTGGCGGATTCAGTCACGTGACCAGGAAATGAAACTCGTTTTTCATAGGGAATAAAATCTGCTTTTTAAAGCTGAAAAGCGCTTTAAAAGTTGATTCTGATCCACTGCTCCGTGTCTTCGAAGCATCATTGTTAAAATGTTGCCACGTTAGAGTTTAAAATCCGTCATTATATGATGTTTTTGAACAACGCTAGCGATGCTAATGTTAAGCTAACAGCTAACGACCGGATGAGTGACGTGTCACGTCACTTCCTCCATGTCGGAAATGAGCTCGGTTGCAACCGA
>NW_023637338.1:0-1009 GCF_014905685.2 Nematolebias whitei | reverse complement strand
TTTCATTCATTCAACCTTTATTTCTACAGGTTAATCCCATTGAGCCTTGGGGACTCATTTACAAGAGAGACCAGATTTTAACAGTGATGACAACAGTGGACAATTATAAAGAGGCATAAAATGTGAGAATATTAAGTGAAAATACACTAAAAATGTATCAAATAGGCCTGTCACAATAAATCAATTAATCAATTAATCACACGATAAATGAAAATTATCGACCTCGTTTTCATTAATCGCCTTTATCGTTTCTTCATGTCTCTTTCTACTGAAGACACTGGACGACAAAAGGTTCAACTCCGGTTCTTCACTGACCCCTCCCTTTCTCTTTTCTCTTTAAAATCTGTTTTCATCGTCCTAAATTGTGTTTTTGGTTCGTTAAAAGCAGCTAAGTTGAGAAGCTAAGATACGAGCTAGGAAGAGGTTAGAAGACGGGCCTGTGAGGTTCAACTCCCGGTACCGTCAAAATGTAGGTTGAAAAGGTGAAACACCCACACCTGCCTCCACCCTCATTCACCTGACTGGGCCCCTGAGCAAGGCCCTTAACCCCCACCATCTGCTCTCTAAACGGGTCTCTCTAGAAAATGAGTTCTCGTGACTCAATGAGACTACCTGGATAAATAAAGGGTAAATTTTAAAAAAAGCTAACTGTTCAACCTCTAGAAGAAAACCTCCGTCTTGATGAAGCTCCAAAATTCACAGTTGAAACCTGTGCCTCAAACCACACGAGCGGCCGCCATTTTGAGAACCAAATATGTCGCGTCAAGAGGCCTCTCCCATTTTTCTTAAAGAGACACGCTGCTCGCTCCCTCACTATCCGTCCTTCAGTTCAAACAGTCTTATACTGCCATCTGGTGGTTGAAACTGTACTACACACAAAAATAACAAACATTTCTTCTTAAACCCAATAATTCTCAGTCAGGTCATCTGGACAGTTTCTTTTTTATAGAGATGTTTCGCCTTCTATCCAGAGGGCTTCATCAGTCTGATGAGTTCCAGTAAACTGTTT
>NW_023637337.1:0-1009 GCF_014905685.2 Nematolebias whitei | reverse complement strand
CTGACTCCAAGATGATTCAACCTTCTCCAGCTGACTCACTCTGACTCCATCTCCTGGTTAATTACAGCTCGTACACGTGATGTCCCCTCTTTCCTTGAGATTCAAACCATCCTCTGTTTCAGAGTTCACTGCCTCCTTCCTATCATACAGAAAATTGTTTCGTTTAACCTTGTGTCTGCTCCTATCTCCGTTTCTGTCTGGCCTCAGACGGCTATCAGCAAATATTTGAAAGATCTTCAGCTATCCCTGTTCCCATATCAGATACCATTTAGCTGTGACACGCCAATCAGCTATATTCTTAAATTAATCCAACTTGTACAGCCTAAATCATTAAAAATCAAGCTCTATCCCCTTAATTTTGGTACATAAAGCTAATTTCCGCTTGTTTGTGCTAGTGGCCCCCTGATCTCAAACTAATTACCTCCTTTTCATTTTGATACTCCCTATAAGTCGTGCAATTTGCCTCCGATATGATCCTATAGATTTTCCACAGGTTTCACCTGTACCACATTCATGAGTTCCACACCTGATAACAACATTCACACACCCAGGCATTCAAATATGTTATTGTCATTCACTCCTGGCCGCAGCCGTAATAAAACAAACACAAGTCTGGTACGGAACAACCCAGCGGCCAGACCTGTCCTTGCCTCACAGCAGCACCCCCTTCCGGTCAGGATACGGAAGCACCGATCACACAAGACACCTCTGACGTAGAAACGAAGACAAAACAAAACACGCGTAAACCTTCACCTCCTCGTGCGGTTGGAACAAAGAAACGCTCCCTTCCCCCACACGAGTGCTTTACCACACACACACGGCTCCAAGCAGACTTTCTCCGACACACAGAAAAAAGAGAAAAGTAACCCTAAGCTTCCGCCCACACACAGCTCACTCCCCCCCTCTTTTTTTTTGTTACGTCTCTCCCAACGTGTCCCGGCCTTGAAGCGTTCACGCGACATACAAAACACGGCGCAAACAAAGTTATTACAACGTCCTAAAACTAATG
>NW_023637336.1:0-1009 GCF_014905685.2 Nematolebias whitei | reverse complement strand
TTTGACCTTAGACTTAGTTTCGACGTAGGCCTAGTCCACTACAGTGGGCGTTCGCGAGGCTGGGTGGGATAGTAATTAATTAAATACGACGCACGCACCGAATAGATTAAAATAAAATCAAAACTAATAATTAGATTTGTTGAATAAAATAACTTATGATCTGTGGTGAGTAGAGAAGTCATAGGTTCACAAATATTGCTGTCTTCTAGGATATTAAAAGGGAAGTCAACACATTTTGTTTTAAAAAAAAAACCAACAACATTTTCAAGGGTGACCATTGTGATATTTCTGGCGTCTGTGATTTGCGTGAATGTTGAAATAAGTGGTCAGTATCTTGTTTGTTCATTTTGTTGTTTGTGTTTTTGTCAAATATAAGACCACAGTATGAATGTGTAAAAAAAAAAAAAAAAGTTCCAGAGTCAAAAAAAAAAAGAGTTCCAGAATTTTCCAGTGACAATAAAAAAAAGAGGTGTGTGGTGTGTGTTTGAATTTCCTGAGAGAATGGACTCAGAAGTGCAGCGTCTCATGTTACAAAAGTGCGAGCAGGAAAGTTTTAAACCGGTAAAGGAGCAAGTTGAAATTGTGAGAAAAGCATTAGAGATGTTGGAATATAATAAAAAGCTAAAAAAAGCTCTCGTGCAAAAATTACAAAAATTAGAAAATAATTCTCAAGAGGGTCAAGATGTGATATCTTTAATGTGGGATAAAATTAAAGAATGCTCGAGAGATGAGGATAAGTTTGACAAGCAAAAAAGAGAGGCGAACGCCCTGCAGAAAGATAAATACAGAAAGTTAATGAGGGAAGTTAAATATGAAAGAAAAAAGTGGTTGAAATTGGTCTTTGTGGCACAGGGTTCGTCCCATTTGTTGAGAAAACAGCAACTGGTGGAGCAGCCTAAAACAAAGAGTGAAGAAGTGGGTAGTTCAGCTCCCCCTCCTTATAACCCAAGCGGCAATCAGTCAGCACATCCCCCCACAGGAATGTACCCTATATATCACATAACAGATG
>NW_023637335.1:0-1009 GCF_014905685.2 Nematolebias whitei | reverse complement strand
ATATATATATATATATATACACATATACATATACATTAATCTAGAGTTCTATCTAGAGTTGCTGAGAACACAGATGAAGGATTTCTTACATAAAACACTGTAGAAACGTAAATAAATTAACATTAATTTAATATGTGATGCCAGTGGCCAGATTTTTTTATATCTTTTTGCACTTAGTCCACTTAATAAATCAAAATGAGGCTTCAGATATTAGTTATGTTGGAGATTTGGACAGCAGCTGCATTGAAACTCGTCAACATTTCTGCAGACCAGTTTAAAATTCAGACCTCCTGAGTCTCACCTCCAGGTGCTTCTCTTTCTTCTGCCTCCTCCTCATCTTCATTGTGGTAGTAAGCGTTCCACTCCGCCATGTTTACTCTGAGTTGGGCTTCTGCAACATGAAGCTGTCATGTTCACCAAGAAGAACCCTGTCGCAACTCTTTAGACACAAACTCTGCAGTCATACACATAAACAGCCGTTTTAGCAGAGTGAATTCATCCTCGACATTTATCTTATTCACCTTGCTACCCTACACCCAAATCCATCAATTACCTAGTAATTGTTCGCATTAGCTGTTTAGTTTGTTGTTAGCCTCTTTACTTTAACTGCTCAATTCCGGACAGCTTAAGTCGCCGTTCTGTTTTTAAAAAAGCGTTCAACGTGTTAAAACTACACTTGAATAGCCATCTAAAGCCCAATTGTTATAATATTTACTTACAGAGTTCAGAAACTTCCACAAGAGTCCAGTCTGGTTTCAATGGGAGGTGTGTTCTTCTTCTTCTTCTTCTTCTTCTTCTTCTTCTTCTTCTTCTTCATGGGATTTTATGGCGGTTGGCAAACAACGGAAGGTGTGCATTACCGCCACCAACTGGTACAAGTAGGTATCTCTGCAGCCAAATTCGGAAGGCGTATCTGGGCGGTCATATCTGATTGGACTATAGGAAAATGGGCGTATCTGGGCGATCATATCTGATTGGACTATATGAAAATAGGCGTGTCTGGCCGGCC
>NW_023637334.1:0-1010 GCF_014905685.2 Nematolebias whitei | reverse complement strand
TACCAGAGGGGTTAGAAGTTTCCATCGGTGTATAGTCATGTTCAGCCACACTAGCTTGGGTTAAGTTTAGCTTAGCATTAGCTTTCCCACTCGCCATGTCTTAGTTTGAGTATTTGGAGTATGTGCAGATTTTTCACATGAAGTAGACAGACTCACTTGAAGATATACACTTTTTGTTTGTCTGACTTTGTTGATGTTGGTATTACACTTGAATTCCGGGGCAGCAGGGTGCGAGTTCAGAAGAAGACGTCTGCTAGATCCGCCATCTTGTCGGTCTCCTCGATGGTCGCCATTCTTACTGATATGCAAAACGCAAGCACCAGAACAAGCGAGAGAAATGGATGGACTGTCGGAATAGCAAGTGCAAGACTCCTTACGTTGAAAAGCTAAACAAAGATGCAAAGGAGCGCTACATAGAGAAAATAAGGGTAATTCATGGGCTTGATCCATACGAACACCGTGCGTGGACAAGTGATTTGAACGAGCTACTGCCATTAACGTTTCCAGATTTGTTTAGCTACCTTGTTTGTGGAGTGAGCGCCTACACATTCAGCAGTTCAAGAGTTATAAATGGAACTGGGTAACTGGGTTACAATCAGTGGGACAGAGTACAGGCCGGGACTAATAATTTGCAGTGACATTCAACATGAAACGCCTGTGTTTTACAGAATAGAAAAAATTATTGTTGTTCATGGTGTTATCTGGTTCCTTGTAAACAAGCTTGTGGTTGACCATTTCAGTGAACATTTTCATGCTTACAAAGTATTTGAAATTAATGACAAAGATGTTGTTAAAGCAGATGGTCTTGTGATTTATAAGCCATTTGACTTACAAAGTGCTTATGGTGGAGATGAGAGCCAATATATTGTGTCATTGTTTTCTTTGTAAATGTTTAAATTGTGCCTGATCTTATTGTACTAATTCCTATGGTGCTGTACTGTAAAGTACAGCGAGGTGATGGGCCCCGTGGCCTCAGTCCTTTCTAGGGCCCTCTTCAATCTCAGCACCAC
>NW_023637333.1:0-1010 GCF_014905685.2 Nematolebias whitei | reverse complement strand
AGTCTAAAGTAAAGTGTGGAGCTAAGCCGTGTTAGGAACCGTTTGGATCCTGCAGTGAAGCTGTCCATGATTCAGACTTGTTGGAATAAATCTTGATCTTATCCTGATGCATGCTCAATAATCAATCAATCATAATCACAGTTTTTCAGGTGGATGCTGGGATGCACTGAATGATGGAGGTGTTTGTCTCTCCACTTGTGAGTAATGCTCCAGGACTGGGTTGTAGGCTCAGAGGGAGTGGAGGTGGCCACAAAATTCAGCTTGACCCAAAACAAGGCATCAATGCCAGCTGGAACGGACTGCCACAGCTCAGTGGTCAACCAGTTCAGTAAGAATAAAAACCAAAACACACACAGGTGATGTGCACAAGTAAAGTTGTAAAAAAAAAAAAAAGCAACCTTAAATGACTGTTTTTACTGACATAAGTGTAGATGAACATATATCTGTGATATATTATCCATAAATTAAACGGATTCATTCATTTTTCTGGACTGAATAATATCGTGCATTGAAATTAAATGTGACGTGAGACGTTAATTTTCTTTGACCCATCAAATGAATGCGGTCGTTTATTAACAGAATCAAAGTTTAACATCAAACATTTACATTAATTTGGCAACATTGATTTCAACAACAGCTTAATTAATTAGCTTTACAATCAGAGACCATACGGCCATGGTATCTGGGTTCAAGCTCTACAACAGACATTTCTGAAAATATCTGGATGACTTACTGGCAAGATAGAAGAGTTTTAAAGATGGGAAATGAAGTTTAAATGGAGAGAGAAGATGGATGAGGGAATATGTGTCGGTATAAGAACGGCACTCTCCATTCGAACCCAGTTTCATCTCGGTACGCTTCGGTAGGAAATCGACTCGTTACCTCTCTGAAGATGAATCAGCTGGTACGGAGTTCCATTTAACGCTACCATTTCCAGCGTCTCCGTAGGATGGTTGGGAAACGTCCGGAGTAGTGACGGTACTTCGTTCGACACACGTTCACCTCCCGGG
>NW_023637332.1:0-1010 GCF_014905685.2 Nematolebias whitei | reverse complement strand
TTGGAATCACCTTTGCGATTTTCATTCTTTCTGGGAAAATGCCTTTATAAAATGATAAATTACAGATATATGTAAATGGTTCCAACACATCACTTATTATTTCCTTCACAATCCACATATTCATGCCTTCACAATCATTGGATCTTTTATCAGCAAATTGTCCAACACCTTCATTATTTCTTCCTTACTAGTACCGTTAAGAAACATACTGTTTGCACATCCATTGATCAAATAATTCACATTACCATCTACTTTAGGAATTGACGTTGCAAAACTTAATCCCACATTTGCAAAATAATTATTAAATCCATTTACAATCTCTGTATCATCATAAATTTCCACATTGTTTTCAACAAAATATTGTGACAATCCCCTATTACCATTTTGTTTACTTAAAACATTGTTAATTACTCGCCATGTCGCTCTCATATCACCACTGCATTTATGTAATAATTGACTGTAATATTCCCTTTTATGTTTTCTTATTATCCCTACAAATTTATTTTTATACTTTTTGTATTTTTTTTAGCATTTAATGTTCTAGATTTCATAAACCATGAATAAAGTTTATTCTTTTTTTACATGCATTCTTCAATCCTTTAGTCATCCAAGGATGATCGACTTTCTTGTATGTAGATTTTTTTTACACAATTTTTTTTTAACAAAACTTCAAGGATCCTCATAAATTCATCATAAGATTTGTTTACATCATCCACATATACTTCATCCCATTTTTGTAAATCTAAATCTTCTTTAAATTTATCCAATGCTTGTTTTGATGTGTTTATTTTTGTATTTATTTTTTTAATTTTTTTTTTGTTTATTATCACATTTATAAATTGAAAAAATTGGTAAATGATCACTGATATCCATCATCAATATTCCACTTATCACATCATCATCTTCTATGTTTGTGAATATATTATCGATTAACGTAGCACTGTGAGTTGTTATTCTTGTCGACCTTAATATCAACGGATATAAATTTAAACTATTCATCAAGTTCATAA
>NW_023637331.1:0-1010 GCF_014905685.2 Nematolebias whitei | reverse complement strand
TAGTTCAGTCTGTTAGCATCTGTAGCTGTTAGCATCTGTAGCTGTTAACGTCTGTAGCTGTTAGCATCTGTAGCTGTTAACATCTGTAGCTGTTAGCTTCTGTAGCTGTTAACATCTGTAGCTGTTAGCATGTGTATCTGTTAGCATCTGTAGCTGTTAGCAGCCACGTGTCGTCGCGTGCTTGGATAATTAGGCCCGAGCAGCAAAGCGCTGCGAAGGCCTATTGTAATTGTGCTGTTTCTTATTATTATTTTTTTCCGCCCAAGATCGCATTTTTGGAGGCCTTAACATATCCCAAAACTCACCATATTTTACCCAAAATTGTCCCCCGCGAGAAATGCGAGGTCTTTAATGGAACCAAAAGTGGGCGTGGCCAAACTGCTCCACAGCGCCCCCTAACGTGAGATATGAAAACTGGTAAGTCCTAGAGAGCTGAAATTTGGTACATAGGTAGAACCCACGGAATCAAGAAAAAAAGTCTCTTGGAGGTATGCCTTAAACCCAACAGGAAGTCGGCCATTTTGGGTCAAAGGGTCAATTTTGGCCGTTTTTCACTTTTCGTACACGGTGAATTTGAACGAACTCCTCCTAGGAATTTCGCTCAATCGGTTTCAAACTTTCGCCATTTTGCTGTGTAGGCATGGGGGACCTAAAGTTATCAAAACGGTGCAAACCGACGCATGTTGAGGGGGCGTGGCCAGGCCTCAAAGTTGAGCTTCACGCCATAAATTTCCAAACGTTATAACTTTCTACTTGAAAAACAGATTTGCACCAAATTTGGCACGAGTCGTCCCTGTCCCATCCCAAACGATACCCTGACGTCAAATTTTGACGCTATCAAAGCCCCGCCCCCTCAGAACAGGAAGTGACTTTTTTTGCTTGGAATGCTCCCTCCCTGAGACTCTTGAACCAATCAGGATGATCCTGTGTTAGAAGGCAGATAACAAGTTGGTCTGACTTGCTTTGAAGCGCAAAGCGCTTCAAAGCAAGTCAGACCAACTTGTTATCTG
>NW_023637330.1:0-1010 GCF_014905685.2 Nematolebias whitei | reverse complement strand
ATGTGGTCAGTAAAATGTTGGACTTCCTGAGATTTAATTTTAACCCAGGTGTCGTCAACATACCTGAACCAATGACTTGGTGGTGTCCCTGAAAAGGACGTCAAGGCTCTCTTTTCTACCTCCTCCATGTACAGGTTGGCAACAATAGGAGAAACTGGAGACCCCATAGCACACCCATGTTTCTGCCTATAATATTGCTCCCCATATGTGAAGTAGGTGGACTGCAGGCACAGTTTCAAGAGTTGACATAGTTGTTCTGTGGAAAGCGTGGTCCTGCTGCTCAGAGTGGTGTCTGATTTTAATCTTAAACTGACCACCTCTACTGCATCATCAACAGGAATGCAGGTAAAGAGTGATGTGACATCAAAAGAGACCATTGTTTCATCAGTCTCCATGATGACATCCCTCACCTTATCCACAAAGTCCATGGTGTTCTGTACGTGGTGTTCTGAGCTGCCAACTAAAGGGATGAGTACAGCCGCCAGATATTTGGAAACATTGTAAGTGACAGAGTTAATCATACTAACATCTGGTCTTAAAGGTACACCTTGTTTGTGGATTTTAGGTAAACCATACAGACTAGGTGTGGCCTCCCCTGGGTACAGTCTGTGGTACAGAAAACAGTCAATAGCCTTGTCCTGCTCCAAAATTTTCAGGCAATCTATCAATTTCTTCTTGTAATCACTTCCTGGATCTCTTTTCAGAGGTTCATAAGTGTTTAAGTCACTAAGGAGTGTCATAACTTTCTCATGATAGTCTTTCTGGTTCAAAATCACTGTGCACCTTCCTTTGTCTGCTGGGAGAATGATGATGTTTTTGTCCTTGCTAAGAGTGGTGAGTGCATCCCTCTCCTCTCTACTGATGTTGGAAGCTGGTGGTTTGGCATTGCTGAGGCAGGATGAAACTTTGATTCTGAGCTGTTCTGCTTCAGCCTCTTTAATTTTGTTGTTGCGGATGGCTGATTCTGTGGCTGTGATCATCTCCACCAGAGGAATTGTACTTGGTGCAAC
>NW_023637329.1:0-1010 GCF_014905685.2 Nematolebias whitei | reverse complement strand
TACATTGCCAAAAGTATTTGCTCACCTGCCGTGACTCACTTATGAGCTTAAGTGACATCCCATTCCTAATCCATAGGGTTCGATAAGACATTTGTTCACCCTTTGCAGCTATTTGCAGCTTCAACTCTTCTGGGAAGGCTGTCCATAATGTTTAGGAGTGTGTTTATGGGGATTTTTGACCATTCTTCCAGAAGCACATTTGTCAGGTCACATACTGATGTTGGACGAGAAGGCCTGGCTCTCAGTCTCCCCTGTATTTCATCCCAAAGGTGTTCTATCGGGTTGAGGTCAGGACTCTGTGCAGGCCAGTCAAGTTCATCCACACCAGACTCTGCCATCCATGTCTTTATGGACCTTGCTTTGTGCACTGGCGCACAGTCATATTGGAAAAGGAAGGAGCCAGCTCCAAACTGTTCCCACAAAGTTGGGAGCATGGAATTGTCCAAAATGTCTTGGTATGCTGAAGTAGTCAGAGTTCCTTTCACTGGAACTAAGGGGACAAGCCCATTTCCTGAAAAACAACCCCACACCTTAATCCCAACTCCACCAAACTTTACAAATGGCACAATGCAGTCAGACAAGTACCGTTCTCCTGGCAACCGCCAAACCCAGAATTGTCTGTCAGATTGCCAGATGGAGAAGCACGATTTTTCACTTCAGAGAAAGCACCTCCACTGCTCTAGAGTCCAGTGGCTGTGTGCATCTGACGCTTTGCATTGCACTTGATGATGTATGACCTGGATGCAGCTGCTCGACCATAGAAACCCATTCCATGAAGCTCTCTGCACACTGTTCTTGAGCTAATCTGAAGGCCAGATGAAATTTGGAGGTCTGTAGTGATTGACTCTGCAGAAAGTTGGCGACCTCTTCACACTATATGATTCAGCATCTGCTGACCACACTCCGTCAGTTTATGTGGCCTACCACTTCGTGGCTGAGTTGCTGTCATTACCAAAAACTTCCATTTTCTTATAATCCAGCTGGCAGTTGACTGTGGTTTATTCAGGAGC
>NW_023637328.1:0-1010 GCF_014905685.2 Nematolebias whitei | reverse complement strand
ATATATATGTGTATATATATATATGTAAATATATATATGTGTATATATATATATATGTAAATATATATATGTGTATATATATATGTATGTAAATATATATATGTGTATATATATATGTATGTATGTATGTATGTATGTATATATGTATGTATGTATATATGTATGTATATATGTATATATGTATATGTATATATGTATATATGTATGTATATATGTATGTATGTAGGGTAACATATATCTGTGATATATTCATAAATTAAACGGATTCATTCATTTTTCTGGACTGAATAATATCGTGCATTGAATAATTAAAATGTAACGTGAGGCGTTAATTTTCTTTGACCCATCAAATGAATCGGTCTTTTATTAACAGAATCAAAGTTCAACATCAAACATTTACATTAATTTGGCAAATTGAAAATAACAACAGCTTAATTAATTAGCTTTACAGTCAGGAAAACCATACGGCCATGGTTTTCCTTTGCTTCACAATAGACATTTCTGAAAATATCTGGAATGATTTCTGGCAAGATATAAAAGTTTAAAGATGGAAATGAAGTTTAAATGGAGAGGAAAAGATGGATGAGGGAAATGTGTCAGTATCAGGACGGCACGCTCCGTTGAGATCCCAGCTTCCTCCTCGGTACACTTAGGTGGTGTAAATCAACTCTTTACCTGTAGCAGGTGTCTCCACTGGTACGGAGTTCCATTTAACGCACCCTTTCAGCGTCTCCGTAGGAACAGCTGTGAATCGTCCGAAGTAGTGCCGGTATTCCGTCCGACACAGGTTCACCTCTCGGTGGACTCACAAGAGGAGTAAGTCCGTCAGAGTTCCACTCAGATGTGGAAGATTGCATAATTCCCACGAGACTCGGAAGAACTCCGGATCATGTCTGGAACTCCTGTTCTCTCCAGCACTTCTCAGTTCGGTTTTCTCTCCGAACCGAACTCGACTGCACTAGTTCTGGTTTGAACTAGGAAGTGCCGACATTTAAAGAGTTCTATTTCCG
>NW_023637327.1:0-1010 GCF_014905685.2 Nematolebias whitei | reverse complement strand
GTCACAGCTTATTGATTTTGGTCTTGCCTGGACTTTCCTGCGTGACTCTACATGTTTCTTCTCTCCAACACATTTCTTATTAAGCAGACAGCTTGAAGACTTCACTCCTGAATGACTTGTCATGTGTCTTTGAAGATTACGGTTACTGACATACTGCTTACCACACTCAGAGCAGCTCAAAGATTTGTTGACAGTTTTTACCTCTGATTCTGGAGCCCTGCTCTCCTTCCAGTCTTTCATACTGTCTTCACGTTCTGATTCAGAGTCTGATGAATTCTTTAGCAGAGAGTCAGGATCAGTCATTTCACCATCCTCTTCATCATCCTCATTAACGTCAGTCTTTGAAGAGCTGGAACTGTCTTTGTGAGTCAATAAATCTGGGTTCTTGGCAAGTTGTTTTTTATCCTCCTCACTCTTTAAAGAAACTGTAGTGACCAAAAACCTGATATTGGTCTCCTCCATATTGAGTTGGTCTCCCACTAGACTGGTCTAAGGGTCTTTTCTTCCACTCTATGATAAGAGGCTCTGGGTCCTGCTGGTCCACATCAGGCCTTCAGTCTTGAGGAGCTTCTTCTTTTAATCAGCTCTAAACAGAAGCAGGAACCACTGAAACACATGAACATTAAGGACAATGTTACTTCAAAACACACGCACACACACAATCACCATATTATGTCTGCATATACATTAATACCAACATAATTGTATAAAAGAACAATTTTAAAGGCTGAAAAACTAAATTTCAAGTTATTCTGTTCTGAACAAAGGACCACCTGTGACAAATTATTTTTTTTAATATCATCCTTTTGAATTTATCGAAGGGCAGCACGGTGGTGCAACTGGTATAGCTGCTGCATCTCAGCGAGCAGGTCCCTGGTTCAAATCCAGGTCCAGGGGCCTTTCTGGGTGGAGTTTGCATGTTCTCACTGTGCATGCGTGGGTTTTCTCCGGGTGCTCTGGTTTCCTCCCACAGACCAAAAACATGCATGTTAGGCTGATTGGTAACTCTA
>NW_023637326.1:0-1010 GCF_014905685.2 Nematolebias whitei | reverse complement strand
TTCAAAGTTTCTACAAACCTTTGTAGTTTCTCTGTCTCTTCCGAGCTCAGAGGTGTAGGGCCTTGTTCCTGGGACCTTTGTGATTTTATCGCCTCGGTTCGTTTCGTCCGAGGTGGGGGAGGGTTAGGTACGTCTTTTGGGGGTTCCTCTTCGGATTTCCCCTGATAATATGGGTCCTCTTGGATCCCATATCTTTGCGTCCTACGCATGTCCCATATACGATAATCACGTTCATCCTCTGAAAGAGGAGCCTTTTTGTCCCAGCGTGCACCTTCATTACGTGGTTTGTTAGTTTGAAAATACTGCCTTTTCTCGCCTGTTTTAGGAGGAGGTGGCGACGCGCGCCTTCCTTCCATTTCTAGGGAGTGGGGTTTAACCTTTATACCAGGAAACACCTCTATGGGTGTCAGCATGAGAACATGCCTCGAACACATTCACAGCACACTGTTTAATAATTGGTGGAGGAGACCTGTTTAGGTCTGTTCCTACCACTTTAGGTGAGGGCGGAGGTTTTTTAATGGGCTTAAAAGCAAAAGGTGTGTAATAGATTTTTGGAGGTTTTTCTCTCCACAAATGTGGAGGTGCAACAATATCTTTCTGAGGTGTTTGTGGGTGACCTGGACTCTGTCCACGGTCTTCTCTGAGTTCCAGACAAACTCGCCCCACGTCAGAACTCTTATTTGTTGCCGCTCTTAGTTGCTGCTCACATGCTTTTAAGCGTTCCTGTGATGTTTGATAATCACTTTGTAAACGCATACATAGCCCCAGTAATGCTTGTTTATCCACTCTGCGTTCTTCCAGCTCTTTTTTAAGCACATCTATTTCACCTTTGCAGCGGGAAACTTGTGACTCTGTCTCGTCGTGGTCCCGTCTTAATGCAAAGTAAGATTCTTTTAGCAACGTTGCCATTTTAGCCAGCTTTTCATAGTTTGACCTTTTAATTTCTGTAGAGGTCACACTCTTTGCAACCTCCATCAGATTGTCCAATAACTCTTTTGGGTTCATGCTGT
>NW_023637325.1:0-1010 GCF_014905685.2 Nematolebias whitei | reverse complement strand
TCTGAAGAAAGAATGAATTTTGTTGTGTAGTTAAGTTAGAGACTAAGAGGCCTTTAACCATGCCAACATGCAGTTCATTCGTTAAATTGCAATCTTTGCGGAGTCAATGTATATTATTGCTACCTTAAGTACCATAATCTACATTGATCTCACAACGCTTAAGCCGAACCTACTCGAACAATTCTATTCGGGGGGATAGCTAATTCTTTTTGATAAGTCTCGCCATAGACTTCCAAAAACATTTATGGGGAAACCAAACACCCAATCTCAAGTCGTTCGTCTAAAAGACAACAGACATTTGAACCAAACTATATTTTACCATGTAAAGCTAACTTAAACCAAGTTAGAAATGGAAAAATAGTTTGGAACCCTTTTCTATAGGTATAAACCCCTGTAGTTACCTTTTTCAGCATGTTCCACCCCTTAACTGGTAGTTGTAGCTGTTCCCAACCATAATAGCTTACACACCAGGTGCATATAGTTTAAGGCCTTATGTAAAATCCCCTTCATAAGCCCACCTTAAACCACATAATTGCATGACACATTGAACCAGAACGGCACAGGCTGGACGTCGCTGGAGACAACCTTCGCTGGAGGAGACCTGCAATCCTGACGTTGGTCTCCACTCTTCATCCAGTGGCCGCATCTTCAGTTCAATCCAAGGGTACCCCTCTGTATGCTGATTAATCAACACTTCCAATCGTTGTGGATTTACCGTTGTGGATTATATGACTTTTTCCAATGGATTAAAGCATTGCTACAATGGAATTACCAACAACATTGTGGAGTTACCTTGACTTTGTTTTCCTTGCTGGATTACTTCTGACTTTTGTTTTCCCTGCTGGATTACTTTTGACTTTGGTCTTCCTTGCTGGATTACATCAAGCTCAAGGACATTTGAAGGTGTAAGTTCACGGTTGGAATTCATCCCCATGGACAGGTGATGATTTCCAAAGGGGGGACTGTAGTGAACCTAACCTGATGTCAAAACTGACCAGATGGACAGAAAC
>NW_023637324.1:0-1010 GCF_014905685.2 Nematolebias whitei | reverse complement strand
GCAAATCCGCTCCTATTCTCATCAGTTCGGTTCGGCTATAGTTCACATGCATAAATCGCGCGGAGTCAGGCACAGAGTCAATATCAAAACTTCTAAAAACTGGGATGGTACCCGGAGCCTGTGAAGCTGCAACTGCTCTGAGCGCGGCCATCTTGGCATCTTGGCTTTTATTTGAGAGCGATTGGGCATTCAACAGGGCTGCACGTGCTGGTACACAGCCAATTGCGTCATCAGCTACTGGGGCAAGCGGGCTGAGGTTCTGTTGCACGCAGGCCCCCCCCCCCCCCCCGATCCCCACAGAGCCACAAGGTGGAAACTGAAAGTTGACGCCAGGATTAACAGGAACGAGGCATCGATGACGATATATCAGGGAACGCCGGAGATCGACGATCCCAAACTCAGAAAGGTAAGTCCTGCAGTAGAAGCCGATGATCAACCGTACTGTGAGAGAAGAGGTAGAATTTGAATTTGACGAGGACTCCCGCTCTCCTTCCACGTCTTCTGCGACATTTGTTGCGTAGCAACGTCCCAGTAATGCAGCGTAGATAGGCTGGCACAGACGCCAGGAAGGGCGGTGGTTTCTTAAAATGTCCAGTTTTACTAAAAGCCGGTGCATTGTTTAGCGAATCCTGCATCTTTAGCAGAGTTGAGCGGTCGTACACTAGAAGTGAGGATACATCATGGATGAAGAGAAGGCAAAACATGAGTAACTTTAACAAATTCAGGAGAGGTAGACTGCATGCCATCAACAAAGGCGCAATCTTTTCATCATCAACCATGCATAACATCATCAAAAGATTCAGAGAATCTGGAACAATCGCTGTGCGTAAGGGTCAAGGTCGTAAAACTCTACTGGATGCTCGTGATCTCCGGGCCCTTAAACGTCACTGCACCTCAAACAGGAATGCCACTGTCAAGGAAATAACAGAATGGCTCAAGAATACTTCCAGAAAGCATCGTCAGTGAACACAATCCACCGTGCCATCCATCGTTGCCAGCTGAAACTCTAC
>NW_023637323.1:0-1010 GCF_014905685.2 Nematolebias whitei | reverse complement strand
TTGTGAATAAAAACTGAATGCAATGATGTGGAGATGGCAAATGTCAAAATTTTATTCGTAATATAACATAGATGACAGATCAAATGTTTAATCTAAGTAAATGTAACATTTTAAAGGAAAATTATGTTGACTCAAAATTTCAGTGTCAACAAATCCCAAAAAAGTTGGGACAAGTAGCAATAAGTGGCTGGAAAAAGGAAACTGAGCATATAACGAACAGCTGGAAGACCAATTAACACTAATTAGGTCAACTGACAACATGATTGGGTATAAAAAGAGCTTCTCAGAGTGTCAGTGTCTCTCAGAAGCCAAGATGGTAAGAGGATCACCAATTCCACCATTGTTGCGCAGAAAGATAGTGCAGCAATACCAGAATGGTGTTACCCAGAGTAAAATAGCAAAGACTTTTAAGTTATCATCATCAACCGTGCATAACATCATCAAAAGATTCAGAGAATCTGGAACAATCGCTGTGCGTAAGGGTCAAGGCCGTAAAACTCTACTGGATGCTCGTGATCTCTGGGCCCTTAAACGTCACTGCACCTCAAACAGGAATGCCACTGTCAAGGAAATAACAGAATGGGCTCAGGAATACTTCCAGAAAGCAATGTCAGTGAACACAATCCACCGTGCCATCAGCCGTTGCCAGCTGAAACTCTACAGTGCAAAGAGGAAGCCATTTCTAAGCAAGCTCCACAAGCTCAGACCTTTGCACTGGGCCAGGGGTCATTTAAAATGGAGTGTGGCAAAATGGAAGACTGTTCTGTGGTCAGATGAGTCACGATTTGAAGTTCTTTATGGAACACTGGGACGCCATGTCATCCGGACCAGAGAGGACAAGGATAGCCCAAGTTCTTATCAACGCTCCGTTCAGAAGCTTGCATCACTGATGGTATGGGGTTGCATGAGCGCTTGTGGCATGGGCAGCTTGCATGTCTGGAAAGGCACCATTAATGCAGAGAACTATGTTCAGGTTCTAGAACAACATATGCAAAGTATTACAAAGTATT
>NW_023637322.1:0-1010 GCF_014905685.2 Nematolebias whitei | reverse complement strand
AAGCTTGAAAACATCACTTTGGACACATTTGCAAGCTTGAAAAAAACCCAGTGGACATAGTGGCTAGCATAAAAATATCCCTTCAGACATAGTGTAAAGCTTGAAAACATCATTTTGGACATAGTGGCAAGCTTGAAAACATCATTTCAGACACATTGGCAAGCTTGTAAACATCCCTTTAAGTCACATTGGCAAGCTTGAGAACATCCCATAAGTCACATTTACAAACTTGAAAACATCCCTTCAGACACATTTGCAAGCTTGAAATCATCCTTTTAGACATAGTGGCAAACATGAAAACATCACTTCAGACAGAGTGGAAAGCTTGAAAAGATCACTGTGGACGTAGTGGTAAGCTTGAAAATATCCCTTCAGACATAGTGGAAAGCTTGAAAACATCACTTCAGACACATTGGCAAGCTTGCCATTGTGACTTTATGGGATGTTTACAAGCTTGCCAATGTGTCTGAAGTGATCTTTTCAAGCTTTCCACTCTGTCTGAAGTGATGTTTTCATGTTTGCCACTATGTCTAAAAGGATGATTTCAAGCTTGCAAATGTGTCTGAAGGGATGTTTTCAAGTTTGTAAATGTGACTTATGGGATGTTCTCAAGCTTGCCAATGTGACTTAAAGGGATGTTTACAAGCTTGCCAATGTGTCTGAAATTATGTTTTCAAGCTTGCCACTATGTCCAAAATGATGTTTTCAAGCTTTACACTATGTCTGAAGGGATATTTTTATGCTAGCCACTATGTCCACGGGGTTTTTTTCAAGCTTGCAAATGTGTCCAAAGTGAAGTTTTCAAGCTTGCCACTCTGTCTGAAGTGATGTTTTCAAGTTTGCCACTCTGTCTGAAATGATGTTTTCATGCTTGCCACTATGTCCAAAAGGATGTTTTCAAGCTTGCAAATGTGTCTGAAGGGATGTTTTCAAGTTTGCAAATGTGATTCTATGGGATGTTCTCAAGCTTGCCAATCTGTCTGAAGTGATGTTTTCAAGCTTGCCACTAT
>NW_023637321.1:0-1010 GCF_014905685.2 Nematolebias whitei | reverse complement strand
CTGTGGCCAATTCCTGTAATGAGAATCAGGGGCAGTGGCAGCTGGTGGAGTTTTCTCCAGGGGGGCTATAACTCCAAAATAGACATATACTATATATATATCTATATATATATATATATGTGTGTGTGTGTGTGTATATATATGTATACATATATATAAATATGTATGTATGTAGACATACAGTGAACCCTCGTTTTTCACTGGGGTTACGTTCCAAAAAGAACCCGTGATAGGTGAAATCCGTGAAGTAGTAAACTTAATTTTTTTTACAATTATTATACAATGAAATACTCCATAATACATTCAAACCAAAGAACAAAACCTTTTTACAGGCCCAAGCATTTGTTTAACAAATAAAAGTACTGTATAAACGTTTTTTACAAATAACTACTGTAACTACTGAGACTGTTTAGCCAATCAGAATGCAGAACAAAATGCACGATGCAAATCTGTGAAGCAGCGAGACCGTGAAAGGTGAACCGTGTTATAGCGAGTGTTCACTGTATATGTCTGTCTGTCTATCTATCTATCTATCTATTTATCTATCTATCTATCTATCTATCTATCTATCTATCTATCTATCTATCTATCTATCTATCTATCTATCTATCTATCTATCTATCTATCTATCTATCTATCTATCTATCTATACATCTATCTATACACACATACATCTATACATCTATACATACATACATCTATACATCTATACATACATACATCTATACATCTATACATACATCCATCTATACATCTATACATACATCCATCTATACATCTATACATACATCCATCTATACATCTATACATCTATACATACATCCATCTATACATCTATACATCTATACATACATACATCTATACATCTATACATATATCCATCTATACATACATCCATCTATACATCCATCTATACATACATACATCTATACATCTATACATACATCCATCTATACATACATACATCTATACAGTTACATATAAAATACAAAATATACTGTATATTACTG
>NW_023637320.1:855-1010 GCF_014905685.2 Nematolebias whitei | reverse complement strand
GGGGGACTGGATCTTTGGGATGAACCAGTCTTTGCCGTAATGTATTTTGGGGTTTAAAAGCCACTGGGACGTTATGTTTAGAAAATAAACGTCTCAGTTTCTCTGATACTCCCTCAACATACGGAATGACCACTGGTCTGGGTTCCTCCTTTTCA
>NW_023637320.1:489-755 GCF_014905685.2 Nematolebias whitei | reverse complement strand
TCTTCTGTGCTGGTCCATCCTTTTGGCCAGTGGCTGTTTAGTTTCCCCGATGTAAGACTGATCACCCTCCTGACACTGAACAACATACACAACATTACTCTGTTTGTGCCGGGGGACTGGATCTTTGGGATGAACCAGTCTTTAATGTATTTTGGGGTTTAAAAGCCACTGGGACGTTATGTTTAGAAAATAAACGTCTCAGTTTCTCTGATACTCCCTCAACATATGGAATGACCACTGGTCTGGGTCTGGGTTCCTCCTTTTCA
>NW_023637320.1:0-389 GCF_014905685.2 Nematolebias whitei | reverse complement strand
ACAGAGTCCTGATGACTCCTAACTTGTGCTCCAAAGGGTGATGGGAGTCAAACTGCAAATACTGGTCTGTGTGGGTGGGTTTGCGGTACACCTCGGTTTGCAAATGTCCTCTATCAGAGACTGAGACCTCACAGTCCAAGAAAGCCAACTTGCCATTTTTTACATCTTCTCGTGTGAACTTGATGTATTTATCCACAGAGTTGATGTGGTCAGTAAAATGTTGGACTTCCTGAGATTTAATTTTAACCCAGGTGTCGTCAACATACCTGAACCAATGACTTGGTGGTGTCCCTGAAAAGGACGTCAAGGCTCTCTTTTCTACCTCCTCCATGTACAGGTTGGCAACAATAGGAGAAACTGGAGACCCCATAGCACACCCATGTTTCTGC
>NW_023637319.1:734-1010 GCF_014905685.2 Nematolebias whitei | reverse complement strand
TGAACCGGAAACAGAACTCTTTAAATGTCGACACTTCCTAGTTCCAGGCAGTTCTGAGGGCAGAACCGAACAGAAAAAGTTCTGAGACATGAACCGTAGTTCTGGGAGATGATCCAGAGTTCGGAGTTCTACACTTGAACCAAAGTTCTGGTACTGATGAAGTTCGGCTGGAGTTCCTGTAGGAGCCACGATGCCTCGCTGTGACTCCACCTGGTGAAAACTTCATAACTTCTGAGGAGGTTTGTTCTGTGGAACTAGTTCTCACGACTTCTGCCG
>NW_023637319.1:0-634 GCF_014905685.2 Nematolebias whitei | reverse complement strand
GTACTGATGAAGTTCGGCTGGAGTTCCTGTAGGAGCCACGATGCCTCGCTGTGACTCCACCCGGTGAAAACTTCATAACTTCTGAGGAGGTTTGTTCTGTGGAACTAGTTCTCACAACTTCTGCCGAGTCGCAGCCGCCCTGAGGAGACGCTGAAAGGTAGCGTAACAAGGACCTCTTGACCGCCGCGGATTCATCCTCCGCCAAAGGTAAAGAGTTGTTGAGCTTCACTACCAGTGTACCGCGGGCGAACTGCGCTTCAAAGGAGCGTGTTGTTCTGGTCTACCGACATACATTCTCATCCATCTTTTTCCTCTCCATTTAAACTCCTTCTTTTCCCATCTTTAAAACTCTTCAATCTTGCCAGTAATTAATCCAGATATTTTCAGAAATGTCTGTTGTATTTCAGTTGCAAGTGAGAAATCATGGCTGTAGATGAACAGATGCTCAGATATATTCATCAATTAACGCGGATTCCTCATTTTTCTGAACTGAATAAAACGTGCATTGAATTTAATGAAATGCAAACGTGAAACGTCATTTATATTTGACCCATCAAAATGAATGCGGTCATTTATTTACAGAATCAAAGTTTAACATCAAACATTTACATTAATTTGCCAAATTAATGTAAAT
>NW_023637318.1:384-1010 GCF_014905685.2 Nematolebias whitei | reverse complement strand
CTTGGTGTCCTCAGGCTGTTTCTGTGAGTAGCAAGTGGGACATCTGTCCTAAAACATTTGATTGTTCTAATGATGATTGATTGTTTTGGACAGATGGTCCTTTTGCACGTGTTAAAAGCTTCTGAGATTCCAACAGCAGGTCGACTTGAAACACAGCAATGAAGGCTACTGATGGGACAGATGTGGTTGGCAGGCCACAGACTGATGAAGTCCTCTGGATGGAAGAGGAAAATGTTTCTCCCTTAAAGAAACTGGTCCAGATGACATGATTTAACCTTTTTTGTTGTAGTTTTAATATTGTTATATTAGCAAAATTCTGCTTTTAAAACATCAATAAAACACAAGTTTACAATAAAGTATTAATATGAAGCTGACTTTCATTGTAAAACATTTAAAAAGTAAATTCAGTATTTTCAAAGACTTTGATGTAATTACAGCAGTGACCACCAGAGAGCAGTAAAGGAACATCTGTTACAATGAAGAAAGTTAAAACAGGAAGTCAAACTTTCAGTTCTGGTTTGTCTTTAAAATTTAAATCACACAAAGTGAACAGATAAATTAATTTACTTTAAAACAACTGAAGATCAGTGTAAGTTATTTCTGTCAGCGCTTTAACATAATATATC
>NW_023637318.1:0-284 GCF_014905685.2 Nematolebias whitei | reverse complement strand
TGACTTTCATTGTAAAACATTTAAAAAGTAAATTCAGTATTTTCAAAGACTTTGATGTAATTACAGCAGTGACCACCAGAGAGCAGTAAAGGAACATCTATTACAATGAAGAAAGTTAAAACAGGAAGTCAAACTTTCAGTTCTGGTTTGTCTTTAAAATTTAAATCACACAAAGTGAACAGATAAATTAATTTACTTTAAAACAAGTGAAGATCAATGGAAGTTATTTCTGTCAGTGCTTTAACATAATTTATCTTTATCATGTTCTAATAATAAATTGAACA
>NW_023637317.1:0-1010 GCF_014905685.2 Nematolebias whitei | reverse complement strand
AGAAATGTACACTAATGTACAAAACAAGCAGCATTTCATCTTTAACACATTTAAAACATGTTTCTCACCAAGTTTGTGTAAATTCAACTGTGGGTTTTAGAGACATTTTAACTTTAATACACTTTAATACAGAGCGTCAGATCTGCACTATTTGTGTTTATAGAGAAATAAAAACATCACCACTAGACATTTTTACTTGTGTTCAACACGGCTCATCTAAATGATGTTTCTCATGAAGCTTGAGGACAATAAGGTGTGGGGGTTTAAAGACATTTCAACTTTAATGCACCTGAACACACAGAGTCTCTTCCACCTGCAGCGTCTGACACGTCACAGTTACTGCTGAGAGAACATGCTACAGACGTAGCGCTGCACTCGAGCATCCTCCTAACATGAATATATGTTGATGATCAACCCCCTGGTCAACAACTGCCCGCACTAAGCTGGTAAACTGGAGAGTGAGCAACACAGAGGTGTCTCCATCTCCTCCACCTGAACTAATGTTTCATAGTAAAAGTGGGGGGGTCCAAATGAACATTTTTTTAATGTGGGGGGGACTTGTCTCCTTCACATATAATGGTTGCGACGCCTATGGTCCACATAATCGTGTCACGGTTGTAACTTTCATTTTAATCGACAGCTCGTGGTAAATAAATAAATGTAAAACCTCAAACAAATAAAAAAACCTGGTATTGTGTGGGGCTGTTATACAGGTTGTGTTTTTTTTGTTTTGTTTCTTAATCGCCGAGAGAATCTACAACTTTGGTCATGTTCACTTTATCCTGACAAATATCAGTCAGCCACCAACACATCATGCGTATTTATATATTTTTTATTGCTAATATAGAAGGATGGAAGCAGGGCCACATTAACACTTTGCTGTACCCTGGGCAACAATCTTCAAGGGCCCCATCATCACGACCCCAGAATCACCATAATCTGGCAAAATACAGAATAAGTTAGCATAATATACAGTAAATATACTTAAAATTCTAACTATCAAGTGTATT
>NW_023637316.1:0-1010 GCF_014905685.2 Nematolebias whitei | reverse complement strand
TCCTCCCTCCTGGACTGGAGAGCACCTTCTTCAGGACCCGTGTCACCAAACAAAAAGAAAGTAAAGTAATAAAAAGAAAGGTGGACCAGGTGAGTTTGGCCAAAATCAATATAACGCCGCCTGAGCAGGGCCAGCCCTGTACAGGGTCGTCGAAGCCTCACAGACAGCGGACTACCTGTCCAAAAGATGTCTAGGAGTAAAGAAAAAAAAGAAGACGAAAACAGGACTACCAAATCTCACCCAGTCAGAGGGCTTTGGTCTGAATGACTACAGCGAACGGGAGGAAAAACAAAACTGACCCAAATCGCAGGACCGTCCACGGTCAGCAAAATCACCTCCCTGAACAATAAACAGAAACACCCAAAAGTCCACAATCACACAGCTCAGGCCCCTCTACCTGAGCTGAACTAGGCTTCCACAAACACACTCAAGGTCTAAATGCATATATTAAGCACCCAGGCCTAAATCTTAAACAAAAAGCACTCTGCAGCTCTTTCATATCTCCTCAACAGGAGCTTACCTCATAACGAGACAACAAGGGTGGGCGGAGAACACCCTAGTACCAAACAGCACTGCAGCAAGCAGCACCACCACCTCTGAGTTCCTCAAGACTCCACACTCTAAGAACCACACTCTAAAACTTATATAGGAGCTTCAGTCAGAACTCCCCAAGCTGACTGCAATTAAGGTGATTAAAATAGAGAGGCGTGACCAAGAAGAAACAAACTGCAGCTCATGTACAAAACTTAGAAGGTGTCACTAGGGGCACCCTAGGGTACATAACAACATGCATATATACATATACATGTATACGTATATATACATGCATATATACGTATACATGTACACATATATACATGCATATACATATATATATACTTATACATGTACACATATATACATGCATATACATATATATATACATATACATGTACACATATATACATGCATATACATATATATATACATATACATGTACACATATATACATGCATATACATATATATATA
>NW_023637315.1:0-1010 GCF_014905685.2 Nematolebias whitei | reverse complement strand
GGTTTTCCCATAAATGTTTTGGAAGTCTATGGCGAGACTTATCAAAAGAATTAGCTATCCCCCCGAATAGAATTGTTCGAGTAGGTTCGGCTTAAGCGTTGTGAGATCAATGTAGATTATGGTACTCAAGGTAGCAATAATATACATTGACTCCGCAAAGATTGCAATTTAATGAATGAACTGCATGTTGGCATGGTTAAAGGCCTCTTAGTCTCTAACTTAACTACACAACAAAATTCATTCTTGCCTGGGGTGTTCGAAAACAATACCAAAAACCAATTAAACGATGTCTCAACATCGACAAGAACAGTAACTAAGCAACCAGTTAAACAACGTTTCAACATCGACAAAAGCAGTGATTAAGCAACTAGGAAACAACGTTTCGGTGCGCCACTCACTCTGAATGTCAGATTTGATCATGTTATCGCGTCTGGTAGCATTATCCTAACTGGCGTCACCCCCCTTCGGTCATGGGAGACTGCGAACACGGGTGAGGACGTCGCTCCATGAGCTAAAGTTAGGTTGTCCTTGAGTAGTTTTAACTGTTTGCGCAGCTGAAAGAGGACTTTTAGGTCTGGATTGGAATCCAGTTTGACTTTCGATGGAGTGTATTTGTCTGGGTCAGTCAGATACAGTATCATCGAGTTAATTGCAGGATCATTCAACTTCTGAAGTTGGATGATGTCTGGGTCAGTTGAAATTGACTTTTCATATTGTAAAAGAACTTGGCGAAGTTTGTCTCTTTCTTCATCAGATGTCAGAGTGTCGGCTTGAGCGACCACCTGTTCAATCTGTGATGAGACTGATGAGGGTTCTTGCTCCATGGGGAGCTCCAACGAATCCTTTTCTGAGTCGTCGGACCTGTCTATGGGCAAGGCACCATAGGTTTGAGGTCCTTGGTCGACATCATTGGTTGAGAAAAGAGCGATGGCCTGTGATGGTTTCGTGAAACATACTGGCCCAGCTTCTTGACTCGGTACCAGGTTATCTGGGAGTCCTCCCAGAACTGG
>NW_023637314.1:0-1010 GCF_014905685.2 Nematolebias whitei | reverse complement strand
AAACCCTCAGCTGCTGAGGACCCAAATCACCACTTCTTTGATGGCAATATCTGTAAAGATATGGCGACATTGTACGTGGATGGATGCTCATTCCACCACGAGAAAGTCTGCAAAGCAGGTGTTGGAGGAGTTCTCCTCCAAGACCTGGAACAGGTCACATTTGGCTATGAGTTGGGCTCTCAGTCTTCTCAGTACGCTGAGATAGCTGCAATCCTAATTGGCCTACAGATGGCAGTGGAACGCTCCATCCAGACGCTAGTCATCTGCACTGACTCTAACTATGCTCGACTTAGTTTCTTGTGTCATCTCGCTCTGTGGAAACAGAACGGTTTTCTCACAAGCAACAAAAAGGTGGTAAAACACAAAGAGCTTTTCATGACATGTGATCACTTGGTGACATCACATGATCTACAGATCTTCTGGAAGAAAGTTCCAGGACACTCCAGGGTCCCAGGCGATGACAAGCACTACAATGACCTTGCAGACTCCATAGCCAAGGAAGGAGCCGTTGACGGACCCACGTGGTCCTTTAACCCCTCCTGGCTACTCAACACTCAGTCGTCACAAGCTACAACTGAGGTAATGGCAGTCACACGTGCACAAGCTGCAGCTAAACCTGCTGATAACACAGTTTCTGTGCGCCCGATGTTGACTGACCCAGACATCATCCAACTTCAGAAGTTGGATCCTGCAATTAACTCGATGATGTTGTATCTGACTGACCCAGACAAATACACTCCATCGAAAGACGAGCTGGATTCCAATCCAGACCTTAAAGTCCTCTTTCAGCTGCGCAAACAGCTGAAACTAGTTAAAGGCATCCTAACTTTTGCTCATGGACGGACGTCCTCACCTGTGTTCGTGGTCCCCCATGACCACAGGGGGGTGATGTTAGTCCATGCACATGACCTTCCGTCCGCAGGACATAAGGGTGACAATGCCACGCTGAAAGCATTGAAACAGATTGCTTATTGGCCTGGAATGAAAAAGGATGTCAAGGACTACATAAA
>NW_023637313.1:0-1010 GCF_014905685.2 Nematolebias whitei | reverse complement strand
AAGATGAAAGATCTTTAAATCTCCAAACTTGAAGTTTTATGAGAATTCATTACTCTTTGCTTTGATCTTCTTCCTTGTTGGTAAAATTATTGCTGGGTCTTTTCTCTGACATTCTGACAGACACGCAGCATTTAAGCTGCAGCTGGAAAAACAAACTACCGTAATTTCTGGACTATAAGCTGCAACTTTTCTCACAGGCTTATACAAATCTGCAGCTTTTTTATGGATTTTATTTTTATTATTTACTTTTTGACAGGCTAACGAGCTTCGTGCCGCCAAAACATTTAGCCTCGTCACACCCGGGCATCACATTGCTCAATACTTATTGAGCATCAGGATAGTTGAACACGTCCCTCTTGGTATCAGTGTGGTTTACAGCACACAGAAGTGTTTGAATCATTTAAAAACACTTCCTGTCCTCTAAAACTGACATCAAGCAGTGTTTAACTTCACCATCAGGGAGAGACAAACCATCATTAAAGAAGGTCCGGTCCATTCTAGTGACAGATGTTCCAACTTCTTCTGGCTCACTGAAAATAACCAGCTCCTAAATGTCTCCTCAGTTAGACCCATTGATGATGATGTTTGAAAACATGTGCTTCATTTATTTGAACGATAAGAGACGGTTCATGTCTGTGACAACTGTGAAGACTCTCCATGTTGAATGGAGAGAGTTCTTCTTCTTCTCTTTGGACTGTTTGAACAAACTTTAAGTTTGTTTAGTTGCTTCTTGAACTTTGTCTTTAGGAATGTTTTCCTGTTTGTTGCTGCTCTCTGATGTTTGGAGAACACGTTGACTTCTTCTTTCAGAACAAAGTTTCATCTCTCTGATTCAATTAAGAAAATTAAATTCAAAAATACTTTATTAATCCTAAAGAGAAATTATTTATTGTTGTAACTCGTTATCCTCATTTCATTAAGAGATGTTATAGATGCTGATGGCTGTAGACAGGAAGGATCTCTTGTAAAGGTCCATCCCACAGTGGATCCTAAGAAACTGGCTGCAGATG
>NW_023637312.1:0-1010 GCF_014905685.2 Nematolebias whitei | reverse complement strand
TGTAACGAACCCCTTCAAATACTGGACCAAAATCACCACAAACACTTGAAACTGAATTATAAAAAGTTTATTAGAGAGACCCTGGCTTCTCAAAGAAAGAACTGGTTCTGGTGTCGATCTAAGAGCTCGGGCTGGAACGAGTCTGTAAACAAATAGAGTACGGTTAGTGGCCAGGCGGGAGACAGAAGCAGGTGCAAATGTCAAAAAGGTGAGACCACTAACCGTTACTCTGGTTGAAGGGGGCGTGGGAGTAATGAGTCGCTTCAAGCTGGTGTGCCCACTGCAGGAGGAATGATCCCGGTGAAGGGAGTCAGCCGGCTGCAGCGTTGAACCCAAGGATGGATGGATGGATGAAAAGCGCTGATCCGCAGCGGCGCCGAACCAGTACCCGATCCGTGAGGCGGGAGGCGTAGTCGTGCAGGCGAGGGTCAAAACCAGAGAGCTGAGATGCGACAGTACCATGCAGGAGCGGGCGATAGGCAGGTCAGGAGCAGGCGTGGGTCAAGAACCAGCAGGTGAAGAATATATCCAAAGGAGCAGGCGAGAGGCGAAGTCAGACGATCCGGAGTCGAAAACCAGGAAGTCAGCGAACAGAGGCGAGGATACGAGGACCGGGAGGAGGGACAGGAGCAGGGCAGGCAAAACAAGGAAGGAGGGAAACTATGAAAGGACAGGAGACTATAAAGGAAAGTAGCGCGGGATATCTATTGGCAGGCAAGCTGTTTTCGACTATCTGGCGCTCACCCTGTGGACAGACCAGGTTTATAAAGGGTGCAGCGACAGGTGCAGCTAATGAAAACTAATCAGTGCAGAGTGAAGTGAAGGAAAGACAAATTTAAACTATCATGCAGCCAGCAGAGAGAAACAGACAGAGTGCTGCAGAAATAAAAGTCTCAAAACCAAAGAGAAACACATATAAATAAGAAGAATAGCAGAGGAGAAAATCCACAGACACCAAGCAGTGAACAAAGTGACAAAAATATAAACTCAGACAGGCGTGAATCGTGACA
>NW_023637311.1:0-1010 GCF_014905685.2 Nematolebias whitei | reverse complement strand
CCTGCACCGACCGGGACAGGAGGTGATTCTAGATTACACTGATATGTATGAACCTGTTAAAGGGTTCAGATATGTATTGATGTGTGTTGACGCATTTATAGGGTGGCCAGAAGCCATACCTGCAAGAAGAGAAGACAGCAAAACAGTGGTGAAGTTTCTGATTAACCATTACATCCCCAGACACGGTTTCCCAACAAAAATCAGATCAGACAATGGCACACATTTTAAAAACACAGATCTGCAGGCTGTGGAAAAAATGTTAGGCCTAAAACATGCTTTTGGAACCGTGTACCATCCCCAGTCTCAAGGGTAGGTCGAAAGGATGAACCAGAACATAAAACAAAAATTGGGCAAAATCTGTGCACAGACTAAATTGAACTGGGTGGAAGCATAACATATCGTATTAATGACCGTGAGAACTTCTGTTAATAATGGAACTGGCTTTTCTCCCTATGAGTTAAATACAGGTAAACCCTTTCCTGGATCAACCGTATGCTCACTGACCAGTGAGGAGGACCGTACGATGGAACATAAGGTATACTTTGATGAGTTAAAAGCATTAGTGTCTAACTTTACTCAGCAGGTTCACCACAAACAGAGCCTAACAGAAAGACCAGAGGAACCTGGTCTCCCCACCGCGGAGTGGGTCTTGCTGAGGGTCATTAAAAGGAAGTGGCAGGAGCCCAGGTGGACGGGCCCTTATCAGGTTACAGAGAGAACGTCCCATGCAGTCCGCCTCAGAGGAAAGGGGGACGTTTGGTACCACTGGAGCCAGTGTGCGCCTGCCTCAGAGCCAGGAAGAGCGAGAGAGCTGGCAGAGACCATCTAAAGTCGTAAAACTGGACATTCATGTCTTGTAGACCAAAGCAGCCTGGTGAAAGTTGCGTGCGGGCCCTGAAGGACTTTGTTTGAGTGGGTCACTGGGTGCTGGAATAACCACATTTAGTACAGACACCTAGAAATGACAAAAACACGACATCTTAGAGTCTCACACTTCATGAAGAAAACTC
>NW_023637310.1:0-1010 GCF_014905685.2 Nematolebias whitei | reverse complement strand
ACAGTCTCTGTCCATCTGGTATATTTGAGGTCATCTGGTTCACTACACACACAAAACTTTCACACATTTCCACACAACACAAAAACTTTCTAACACTGAACTCTGCATCATTAAAAAACAGGTTATACACTCAACACATGCTCATGTGCTCATTCAATTTGCACTACTGTTTACATTTGCACTACTGTTAATATTCAAACTACTGTTCATATTCATATTCAAACTACTGTTTATATTCCAATTACTGTTTATATTCATAGTATTGCTCATATTCATACTACTGTTCATCTTCATACCACTGTTCATATTCATACTACTGTTTGCATTTGCACTACTGTTTATACTCACACTGCTGCTTATATTACACTACCGCTGATATACAAATATATTTTTTACTAGTCTTATTGCATGTCACTTTACCTACACCAATATCAAGGACTTCATACATACACCGTGTACATTCACTTCATATGCTGCTTTGACACTCACTACAAATATCACTGTCAGGACCTTCATTTCATTTTATTTTATAGATATACTTTTTAAAAAAAAATTATACCGTATAGTACAATTTAAGACAGTATCATGCTTTTATTATTTCATTTTATGCTTACATGTATGCTTAATTAATGTTAAATGGTTATTGTTACACCGGGGTCTGATAGAAATGTAATTTCAATCCTGTATATGTCCTGTACATATTGCAGCTTTTGACAATAAAGTGACTTTGACTTTGACTTGACTTGACAAGCTAAATCTTCTGAAATGTTCTGACCGTCATCCTGATAAGATTTTTGTACTTGTTGTAGTGGACTAGGCCTCTGACCAAAACCTGCCTCTGAAGACCTTCATGGGACAGGAACTGTTATTTCATTGATTTGAATCCATAAATACAAATTAGCTCATCCAGAGACTGTCTAATTGTATCCTGAACTAATCAATTGAAAGAACACTCTCTTTTTTATATTATCATTACTATTTTACAATATCTTGATAATCAAAGTGTGTTT
>NW_023637309.1:0-1010 GCF_014905685.2 Nematolebias whitei | reverse complement strand
GATTGCTAGTATCACTCAGCCCTCTGTGAGTAGTAAACAGCCATCAGTGTGCTAATGATCCATTGTTAGGCTGATGGTCCTTCTTGAGCATGTGATCAGCTGGTTTTGGTTGTCAGCAGCAAACTGGTTGATCCACTCTAAGAAGGTGCTATTTAAGAGACTGAGCTGAAAACAGCACCTCAGACTGAGGAAGTCTCTTGGATGAGAGACGAAACGTTTCTAGATTTTTTTTGCTTTGTTTTGCTTTTGTTTTTTTGAATGTCCAGAGGACCAGATTGAACTTTTTTGGATTTTTCTACCTGGATTATTGAGCATGCATCAAGATATTTGGGTATATGGTTTGATGAGAAAATCTTATGGAAAGTACATATACAAAAGATTATTGATAAATGTAAAAAAATCATAAACATTATGAGATGTTTAGCTGGGAATGAATGGGGTGCAGATAGAACGGCATTAAAACAAATATATACGGGACTTATCAGATCAAATATAGATTATGGTTGTGTAATTTATGATTTATGGATCAGCAGCAAAAACACATTTGGAGAAACTGGACAAAATACAATACCAAGCATTAAGACTGTATACAGGAGCATTCAAAACAACCCCAGCAGCAGCACTTGGAGTAGAAATGGGAGAAATGCCATTAGCAATAAGACGAGAACAATTAGCAATAAACTACTGGATCAATCTTAAAGGAAATAACCCGGAACACCCAACACTAGATATTTTAAAACCACGCTGGGAGACGGAGAAGAAAGAGACAAGAAGTTTTGGATGGACAATAGACCAGAAAACAAAAGAAATGCAAATAGACAACTTAGACATCAGCCCAGTAGTACCAGTACCAACAATACCACCATGGCTTCTTCCAAATGCAACAGTTGACACTCATGGACAAGAAAAAAGACAGAACATTTATTTTTAACTCATATACAGTACAGGACCATATCAATAACTACTGTAGTGAACTAAGCCTCAGGTCAAAATCTGGTCAAAATCTGGCC
>NW_023637308.1:0-1010 GCF_014905685.2 Nematolebias whitei | reverse complement strand
TGTGGGGTCCAGGACTTTGGGGTCCAGCAGGTCTGTGGGGTCCAGGAGTTTTCCAGTGATGAATCTTTCAGTTTTTATCTGATTCATTTACAGAAATGCTGCGAGGAGGAAGATGAAGTGAATGTAACCTGAGTCATCATTATCGTCATCATCATCATCGATGCTCTCCGGTAAACATGAGTCAGCATTTCTGCTAAACTGACGATGACGCTGACAGTGATGAAGGTCCAACCGATGCAATGAGAAGAGAAAAATGTGTGTGTCAGTGCGTGTGTGTGTTAAGACCCGGCTCAGCCAGGAAAAAGGGAGGTAACATTAAAACCAGGTGGAAAATGGTTTTAAATAAAAGTAATAACTTAATTAGTCAGTTGAACGAAATTTTAAACCAAAGAGCGGTACGTTCAATTACCATGATGTTTGACAACCATGTTTTCTTTAACACGATAACAAAATTAAAGTTAAACAAATGAATACTCAAACCACTGATACAAAATTACAACAAAGATTATGAAAACTAGTAATAATTCTATGTTCAGAAACTAACAAACTGTATTAACAAATTGTATTAACAAACTGCATTAACAAACTGTATTAAAAACTGTATTAACAAACTGCACTAACAAACTGCATTAACAAACTGTATTAACAAACTGTATTAACAAACTGTGTTAACAAACTGTATTAACAAACTGTATTAACAAACTGTATTAACAAACTGTATTAACAAACTGTATTAAAAACTGTATTAACAAACTGCACTAACAAACTGCATTAACAAACTGTATTAACAAACTGTATTAACAAACTGCATTAACAAACTGTATTAAAAACTGTATTAACAAACTGTATTAACAAACTGTGTTAACAAACTGTATTAACAAACTGCATTAACAAACTGTATTAAAAACTGTATTAACAAACTGCACTAACAAACTGCATTAACAAACTGTATTAACAAACTGTATTAACAAACTGTGTTAACAAACTGTATTAACAAACTGTATTAACAA
>NW_023637307.1:0-1010 GCF_014905685.2 Nematolebias whitei | reverse complement strand
GCACCTGGTGTGTAAGCTATTATGATTGGGAACAGCTACAGCTACCAGTTAAGGGGTGGAACATGCTGAAAAGGGTAGTTATAGGGGTCTATACTTATAGAAGGGTGTTCCAACTATACCACCATCGCTAACTTTGTCTATGTTAGACTTACATGGCCACTATAGTTGGTTTACTTGTCTGTTGCCTTTTAGACGAACGACTTGAGATTGGGTGTTTGGTTTCCCCATAAATGTTTTGGAGTCTATGGCGAGACTCACTAAAAAGAATTAGCTATCCCCCCGAATAGAATTGTTCGAGTAGGTTCGGCTTGAAGATGGTGAGACCAATGTAAGTTAAGGTACTTAAGGTAGCATTGACTACATTGACTCTTCAACGATTAGGTTTTAACGAGTGAACTGCATGTTGGCATAGTTAAAGTCCTTTATAGTCTCCAACTAAAATACATACAAAACTCATTCTTACCTCAGAAACAAATATCAAAACCAAATAAACAACGTTTCAACATCGACAAGAGTAGTGACTAAGCAACTAGAAACATCGTTTCACTGCTCCTCCTCACCCTGGTTGTCAGATTCAATCACGCTGTCCCGTAGGAGTTGTTTCTTTGCACACCTTGTGTGGTTTAACCTGGTTTCGATGTACCCATTTAACAATTGGCTCTTTTTGGCCTTTACTGATTTTTATCTGATAGACAACTGGAGACAGTTTGTCTGTTATCAGATGGGGTCCAGTCCATCTGGGCATCTGTTTACGGGCGAGAGTTCCGGCCCTGGACTCTCTTCTCCCAGTTGTGGGGGCAAACGTGTAGTACCAGACCCTGTCTCCCACTTGGAGTTCCTCGTGAGAGGCCTTTTGGTCGTAGTACGCTTTGCGTCCTTCAGCTGATTTTTCCAGGTTTTTCTGGGCGAAAGCAAAAGTGTTTTTAAGGTGTTTTTCCAAGTCTTTCATGTATTGTTGTGTAATGTAGGCTGTTGCCATGGCAGCATCGCCTGGTTGGTACAACAGGTGT
>NW_023637306.1:0-1011 GCF_014905685.2 Nematolebias whitei | reverse complement strand
GGGGCGAGACGAGGCTCCCGAACTGACCCAGAAGCAGAGTGAGAAGTGGCAGAGTCTTGGTTAGTGGTCTGAGGTGTTAAGGTTTTTAACATGCGGACAATGTCCTCCATGCCCGATTCAAGTTTACCAATAGTGCCCTCGACACCAGAGCGCCAGTCTGCAGAGGGTGAGTGGTCCATGTCTTTTGGCCAGATAGTTCTGTAACGAACCCCTTCAACTCTGGACCAAAATCACCACAACAGAGAGACTTAGATTACAAAATTTATTGTAGAAGCCCTCGTTTCTCAAAAGTGAGTCTGGTTCTGGTGTCGATTACTGGGTCAAAGGCTGGAATGAGTCTGTAGGCGGAAAGAGAACGGTTAGTGGCCAGGCAGGAGACAGAAGCGAAAGCAAATGTCTGAGAAAGGTAACCACTAAACGTTTCTCTGGTTGAAGGGGGCTCAGAAGAGAGGAGTCGTTCCAGCTGGATGGATTCACTGCAGGAGGGGTGATCCTGGTGAGAGGAGTCAGCCGGCTGCAGCGAAGAGACCGAGAATGGGTGGATGGTGATGAGGTGTTGAACCACAACGGCGTTGGACCAGCAACCGGTCCGTGAGGCAGATGTCGAGGTCAGACAGGCGAGGGTTGTTACCAGAGCGCAGGAAAACGACGGTACCAAACAGGAGCAGGCGAGAAGACGGTGTGAGGCAGGCGTGAGTCGAAAACCGATGAGAGGAGACGTAGATCCAATGAGGAGCAGGCTGGAGGCGAAGTCAGGCGAGCAGGAGTCCAAAACCATGAAGCAGCACGAGGAGGTGAGGATATAAAGACCAGGAAGAGGGACAGGAGCAGGGCAGGCAAACAAACTGGGCAGGAGAGAAACTATGAAGGAACAGGAGACTATGAGGGAATCAGGAGACAGAAGCGCGGGATAACTACTGGCAGGTAAACTGTTTTCGACTATCTGGCGCTCACCCTGTGTGCCGGTCAGGTTTATAAAGGGTGCAGCAACAGGTGCAGCTAATGAGAAGT
>NW_023637305.1:0-1011 GCF_014905685.2 Nematolebias whitei | reverse complement strand
TATGTCACGATTCACGCCTGTCTGAGTTTATATTTTTGTCACGTTGTTCACTGCTTGGTGTCTGTGGATTTTCTCCTCTGCTATTCTTCTTATTTATATGTGTTTCTCTTTGGTTTTGAGACTTTTATTTCTGCAGCACTCTGTCTGTTTCTCTCTGCTGGCTGCATGATAGTTTAAATTTGTCTTTCCTTCACTTCACTCTGCACTGATTAGTTTTCATTAGCTGCACCTGTCGCTGCACCCTTTATAAACCTGGTCTGTCCACAGGGTGAGCGCCAGATAGTCGAAAACAGCTTGCCTGCCAATAGATATCCCGCGCTACTTTCCTTTATAGTCTCCTGTCCTTTCATAGTTTCCCTCCTGCCTTGTTTTGCCTGCCCTGCTCCTGTCCCTCCTCCCGGTCTTCGTATCCTCGCCTCTGTTCGCTTACTTCCTGGTTATCGACTCCGGATCGTCTGACCTCGCCTCTCGCCTGCTCCTTTGGATTTATTCTTCTCCTGCTGGTTCTCGACCCACGCCTGCTCCTGACCTGCCTATCGCCCGCTCCTGCATGGTACTGTCGCATCTCTGCTCTCTGGTTTTGACCCTCGCCTGCACGACTACGCCTCCCGCCTCACGGATCGGGTTCTGGTTCGGCGCCGCTGCGGATCAGCGCTTTTCATCCATCCATCCATCCTTGGGTTCAACGCTGCAGCCGGCTGACTCCCTTCACCGGGATCATTCCTCCTGCAGTGGGCACATCAGCTTGGAGCGACTCATTAATCTCACGCCCCCTTCAACCAGAGTAACGGTTAGTGGTCTCACCTTTTTGACATTTGCACCTGCTTCTGTCTCCCGCCTGGCCACTAACCGTACTCTACTTGTTTACAGACTCGTTCCTGCCCGAGCTCTTAGATCGACACCAGAACCAGTTCTTTCTTTGAGAAGCCAGACTCTCTCCAATAAACTTTTATATTCAGTTTCAAGTGTTTGTGGTGATTTTGGTCCAGTATTTGAAGGGGTTCGTTACAG
>NW_023637304.1:0-1011 GCF_014905685.2 Nematolebias whitei | reverse complement strand
TGTTGGTTTAGTTTATTAGTTTATGTTAGTTTAGTTTATGTTAGTTTGTTAGTTTAGTTTATGTTAGTTAGATTGGTTTATGTTAGATTAGTTTGTTAGTGTATGTTAGTTTATGTTAGTGTATGTTAGTTTAGTTTGTTAGTTTGTTAGTTTGTTAGATTAGTTAGATTGGTTTATGTTTAGTTTATGTTAGTTTATGTTAGTGTATGTTAGTTTAGTTTATGTTAGTTTAGTTAGTTAGTTAGTTTAGGTTATCTTAGTTTATGTTAGCTTAGTTTATGTTAGTTTAGTTTGTTAGTTTATGTTAGTTTAGTTTATGTTAGTTAGATTGGTTTATGTTAGTTTAGTTTGTTAGTTTAGTTTGTTAGTTTGTTATTTTAGTTTATGTTGGTTTAGTTTATGTTAGTTTAGTTTGTTAGTTTAGTTTATGTTAGTTAGATTGGTTTATGTTAGTTTAGTTTATGTTAGTTTGTTATTTTAGTTTATTTTACGTTAGTTTAGTTTATGTTGGTTAGTTTATGTTAGTTTAAGTTAGTTTAGTTTGTTAGTTTAGTTTACATTAGTTTAGTTTGTTAGTTTAGTTTGTTAGTTTAGTTTATGTTGGTTTAGTTTGTTAGTTTAGTTTATGTTAGTTAGATTGGTTTATGTTAGTTTAGTTTGTTAGTTTAGTTTATGTTGGTTTAGTTTATGTTAGTTCATGTTAGTTTAGTTTATGTTAGTTTAGTTTGTGTTATTTTAGTTTATGTTAGTTTGTTATGTTAGTTTAGTTTGTTAGTTTATGTTAGTTTAGCTTATGTTAGTTTAGTTTATGTTAGTTTATTTTAGTTTAGTTTATGTCAGTTTACTTTATTTTAGTTTATTTTATGTTAGTTTAGTTTATTTTAGTTTATTTTACGTTAGTTTGGTTTATGTTAGTTAGTTTATGTTAGTTTAAGTTAGTTTAGTTTGTTAGTTTAGTTTACATTAGTTTAGTTTGTTAGTTTAGTTTGTTAGTTTATGTTAGTTTAGTTT
>NW_023637303.1:0-1011 GCF_014905685.2 Nematolebias whitei | reverse complement strand
GTCTCCACTATCAGAAATGTTAAAAGCTACCCAAACAGAAAACCTTGGCTGAATGCAGAGGTGCGTACCCTGCTGGAAGCCAGGAACACTGCCTTCAGGTCTGGAAACTCAGAGGAGCTGAGTAGGACAAGAAAAGAGCTGGTTGCTGGTATTAAGAGGGCCAAGGCCACATATGCAAAGAGGATCGAGGGTCAATTCATCTCACAAGACCCTCGGAGCATGTGGAGGGGCATTAAGTGCATAACAGATTATAAAGGAAGGAGTGAACAATGCCCCAAAGACCCATCTCTGCCTGATGCCCTCAACAAGTTCTATGCACGCTTTGAAGACCCGAACAGACCACCCAGCACCAGACTCACCTCGCCACCGGATGAAGAGCATCTCAGCGTGACCTCAGCAGAAGTAAGGAGTACCTTCAGGAGGATTAATCCGCACAAAGCAACTGGCCCAGACAACATCCCCGGAAAAGTGTTGAAGGAATGTGCTGATCAGCTCTGTGAGGTGCTGGCAGACATCTTTAACACCTCACTTACCCTGGAGACAGTTCCCACCTGCCTGAAGACTGCCACCATCATCCCAGTCCCAAAAAGCTCTACAGTGACTGGTCTGAATGACTATCGGCCAGTGGCCCTCACCCCGATAGTCGCTAAATGCTTCGAAAAACTGGTCATGACTCACATCAAAACAACCATCAACATCAACGAGGACCCTCATCAGTACGCATACCGTGAGAACCGATCAACAGAGGATGCAATCTCCTCTGTGGTCCACACTGCGCTCAACCACCTGGAGCAGAAAAACTCTTACGTCCGTATGCTCTTTGTGGACTTCACATCCGCCTTCAACACCATGATCCCCCAAACCCTGATGGACAAACTATCCACACTAGGACTAAGCCCCTCCATTTGCAACTGGGTACTAGACTTTTTAACAAACAGACCACAGTTAGTGAGGATCCACAACCTCTCCTCCTCCACCATAACCCTCAGCACTGGCTCTCCTCAGGGATGT
>NW_023637302.1:462-1011 GCF_014905685.2 Nematolebias whitei | reverse complement strand
AGAAGGACCTGTATATACTTGTATCCTGCCTACAAAAAAGAAAAATACCAGAAAGAAGAACTAAAGGTAAGAGCCATTGTGCTTTCTGTGGAGTAAGTAGGAAATAAACAGTTGTGATTGTGCAAATAATACAGATGCTGGTCATAAAATTAGAATATCATGAAAAAGTTGATTTATTCAGTAATTCCATTCAAAAAGTGAAACTTGTATATTATATTCATTCACTACACACAGACTGATATATTTCAAATGTTTATTACTTTTAAAGTTGATGACTTTAAGTGACAACTAATGAAAACTCCAAATTCAGTATCTCAGAAAATTAGAATATTACTTAAAACCAATAAAAAAAAAAGATTTTTTGAAATGTTGGCCAACTGAAAAGTATGAACATGAAAAGTATGAGCATGTACAGCACTCAATATTTAGTTGGGGCTCATTTTGCATGGATTACTGACCACTTGTTGATGCTCCACTCCTGCACCCTCCAGCACTTGGTGATGTTCCACTCCTGCAGCCTCCAGCACTTGGTGATGCTCCACTCCTGCA
>NW_023637302.1:0-362 GCF_014905685.2 Nematolebias whitei | reverse complement strand
AGAAGGACCTGTATATACTTGTATCCTGCCTACAAAAAAGAAAAATACCAGAAAGAAGAACTAAAGGTAAGAGCCATTGTGCTTTCTGTGGAGTAAGTAGGAAATAAACAGTTGTGATTGTGCAAATAATACAGATGCTGGTCATAAAATTAGAATATCATGAAAAAGTTGATTTATTCAGTAATTCCATTCAAAAAGTGAAACTTGTATATTATATTCATTCACTACACACAGACTGATATATTTCAAATGTTTATTACTTTTAAAGTTGATGACTTTAAGTGACAACTAATGAAAACTCCAAATTCAGTATCTCAGAAAATTAGAATATTACTTAAAACCAATAAAAAAAAAAGATTTTT
>NW_023637301.1:0-1011 GCF_014905685.2 Nematolebias whitei | reverse complement strand
TATTATTATTATTATTATTATTATTATTATTATTATTATTATTATTACATGGCGGCTGCAGGAGCGTGCATGCGAGGATTTTAACCAGAATTTTAAAAGATTTACACTTAAAAACAATTATTTGTTTGCTCAAAATTATAGTAAAGGTGTGTCTCAGTTGAACATTTTCTTAATAAAAGGACTTTAATGGTCAAATCAGCTGCATTTCACCAGGCGGTGCAGCGAAATGAAGCTGATTTGAAGGTTGCACCAGACCAGCTGGATAACAGTGGCTTCGATGGCAAGCTGATTGTGTCATTAATAGTCACTTTTACACAACGGCATGCCATACTACTCAAGTGCCATCTAGTGGCTGAAAATGGTAGTGTGCTTTTTTTTTTTCAATATCCAAATGAATGAAAACGGTCATATCAGCCAAAAATTGGTTTATAAATATGGGGGGGAACAGAAATAAGTCGCTTCAGCATATAAGTTGCAGGGCATGTAAATTATGCAACAAAAATGTGACTTATACAGCGAAAAGTAACGTAATTCTGAAATGTGGGTCTGCACTCGATGTAAACAAAGCACACAAACACTTTTGTATTTGCTCTCAAATGTTGGTCACATCTTTTTAATTGAGGACACATTTACCACTGACATGACAGAAATGTACAAATACATTTCATGTTTTGTTTTTTTTTGTCCAGTTTTCATGATTTTGCAGCGAGTAGCTTTAAAGCGATCCAATTAAAATCTAAACTCCAGCTGTAAATCCACACATCCAAGGTTGCTTTCCACTCGGTCATTCTTAGGCTTCACGTGTACAAATAGGAGGGTTTTGACGTAAACACCATAAGTTGAGTCATCATGGTAAACTGTATTTTTTTATCCAACATTTTTCAGTCAGGTCATCTGGACATTTTCTTTTTTTGTGCTGAAACGTTTCACCTTCGATCCAGAAGGCTTCATCAGTCAAGGAAATACAACAAAACTGATTCTTCCTCCAACAGCTTACTCCAAAGTGGAACA
>NW_023637300.1:0-1011 GCF_014905685.2 Nematolebias whitei | reverse complement strand
GTTAAAAACCCATTTGGTTCTACAATGCAAGAATAAACACAGTAATTTAATTAGTTTAAAGGAGAACACCAGTACTTCTATACTACACGGACAAAATAAACTCACAGTTATCAACACTTCATTTTAGTCTTCTTGTAAAACACCCAAAGCACCTTGTACTCCTGCAGCACGTGCACACAACACGTCCACATTAAACCCCGGTGACAGACAGGAGGCTCAGGTGCACAGGGCTTAACTGCTAACGTACAGTGTGTAGAATAAACCTTCCTCCTTTTGCATTATGTTTGCAATGTATTTTAACAAACCTGTGCTTATTTTCATCAACTCTCTGTCAATGTAATATAAAAAATAAAAATTCTGACATTTCAACAGTTATTGAAACAAACACAAAAATTGATTTCACATCTTTCAATAATGATCATTTTACTCTGCGTCTATTTCTAAATATTTCTAAATAACCGTCTATTTCTAAATAACCGTCTATTTCTAAATAACCGTCTTTTTCTAAATAACCGTCTTTTTCTAAATAACCGTCTATTTCTAAATAACCGTCTTTTTCTAAATAACCGTCTTTTTCTAAATAACCGTCTTTTTCTAAATAACCGTCTATTTCGGCGTTTATTATTCCGAGTGGTACCTGAACGCACCACACGTGACCTTCTCCAAACGTAGAAGCGCAACATATTTTATGATTCTGCAGTACGGATGACGTGACTGCACGTGCAGCACACTGGCGGTTTTAAGTGGTTGTTACAGTAAAGGTTTGCTGAAATAAAAGTAAGATGTCTTGATGTACCTGCTGAACACAGTCCCGAACCGCTCCAGTCTGCTTCCGGCCATGTCTGCCTCCCCTCGCCTGGAGAAAGGTCAGTCAGAGAAACAGCAGAGGTTCAAGCAGCTTCACACTCACATCAACACCGATAATTAACAAAACTCGTCCTGTTCCACTCGTTTAATGCTCACAGACGTCTTTAAACCTCCTCGTGTCTTATCCCAGTTTCACTGGAGTCT
>NW_023637299.1:0-1011 GCF_014905685.2 Nematolebias whitei | reverse complement strand
TGCAGTGGTGCTCTGTGAAGTGGTCTGGATGGTTGAAACTGGCCACAAACCAGGCACCCTTTTATGTAGTCTTTGACATCCTTTTTCATTCCAGGCCAATAAGCAATCTGTTTTAATGCTTTCAGCGTGGCATTGTCACCCTTATGTCCTGCGGACGGAAGGTCATGTGCATGGACTAACATCACCCCCCTGTGGTCATGGGGGACCACGAACACAGGTGAGGACGTCCGTCCATGAGCAAAAGTTAGGATGCACTTAAGTAGTTTTAGCTGTTTGCGCAGCTGAAAGAGGACTTTAAGGTCTGGATTGGAATCCAGTTCACCTTTCGATGGAGTGTATTTGTCTGGGTCAGTCAGATACAGCATCATCGAGTTAATTGCATGATCCAACTTCTGAAGTTGGATGATGTCTGGGTCAGTCAGCATTGGGCGTACAGAAACTGTGTTATCAGCAGGTTTAGCTGCAGCTTGTGCACGTGTGACTGCCATTACCTCAGTTGTAGCTTGTGACGACTGAGTGTTGAGTAGCCAGGAGGGGTCGAAGGACCACGTGGGTCCGTCCACGGCTCCTTCCTTGGCTAAGGAGTCTGCAAGGTCATTGTAGTGCTTGTCGTCGCCTGGGACTCTGGAGTGTCCTGGAACTTTCTTCCAGAAGATCTGTAGATCATGTGATGTCACCAAGTGATCACATGTCATGAAAAGCTCTTTGTGTTTTACCACCTTTTTGTTGCTTGTGAGAAAACCGTTCTGTTTCCACAGAGCGAGATGACACAAGAAACTGAGTTGAGCATAGTTAGAGTCAGTGCAGATGACTAGCGTCTGGATGGAGCGTTCCACCGCCATCCATAGGGCTATTAGGATTGCTGCTATTTCAGCGTACTGAGAAGACTGAGAGCCTAATTTATAGCCAAATGTGACCTGTTCTTGGTCCTGGAGGAGTACTCCTCCAACACCTGCTTTGCAGATTGTCTCGTGGTGGAATGAGCATCCATCCACGTACATTGTTGCCATA
>NW_023637298.1:0-1011 GCF_014905685.2 Nematolebias whitei | reverse complement strand
TTGCAACAACAGATAACTCTTTGTAAGCCCCTCCCACTACATCAGGGAATTACTGATAAGCCCCTCCCATTGCATCAAGGATTTCATGGTAAGCCCCTCTCATTGTATCAAGGAAATCCTGGTAAGCCCCTCCCAATGCTTCAGGGAACTCCTGGTAAGCCCCTCCCACTGCATCAAGAAATTACTGGTAAGCCCCTCCCATTGCATCAGAGAACTCCTTGTAAGCCCCTCCCACTGCATCAGGGAACTCCTGGTAAGCCCCTCCCATTGCATCAGGGTATTTCTTGTAAGCCCCTCCCATTACATCATAGAACTTGTAGTAAGCCCCTCCCATTGCATAAGAGAACTCCTTTTAAGACCCTCCCATTGCAACAGAGAACTACTAGTAAGCCCCTCCCATTGCTTCATAGAACTCCTAGTAAGCCCCTCCCATTTAATAAGATGAGTCCTTGTTATCCCTTCCCATTGCATCAAGGAACTCATGGTAAGCCCCTCCTACTACATCAGGGCATTCCTTGTAAGCCCCTCCCATTGCATCAGAGAACTCCTTGTAAGCCCCTCCCACAACATCAGGGAATTCCTGGTAAGTCCCTCCCACAACATCAGGGAATTCCTGGTAAGCCCCTCCCATTGCAGCAGAGAACTGTTAGTAAGCCCCTCCCATTGAATCATAGAACTTCTAATAAGCCCCTCCCATTACATCAGAGAACTCCTTTTAAGCACCTCCCATTACATCAGGGAATTCCTGGTAAGCCCCTCCCTCTACAGCAGAGAACTACTAGTTAGCCCCTCCTATTGCATCATAGAACGCCTAGTAAACCCCTCCCATTGCAGCAGAGAATTCCTTGTAAGCCCCTCCCATTGCATCAGAGATATCCTTGTAAACCCCTCCCATTGCAGCAGAAAACTCCTTTTAAGCCCCTCCCATTACGTAAGGGAACTCCTTGTAAGCCCGTCCCATTGTATCAGGGAATTCTGGTAAGCCCCTCCCATTGCAGCAGAGAACTCCTG
>NW_023637297.1:0-1011 GCF_014905685.2 Nematolebias whitei | reverse complement strand
ACATCCCTGAGGAGAGCCAGTGCTGAGGGTTATGGTGGAGGAGGAGAGGTTGTGGATCCTCACTAACTGTGGTCTGTTTGTTAAAAAGTCTAGTACCCAGTTGCAGATGGAGGGGCTTAGTCCTAGTGTGGATAGTTTGTCCATCAGGGTTTGGGGGATCATGGTGTTGAAGGCGGATGTGAAGTCCACAAAGAGCATACGGACGTAAGAGTTTTTCTGCTCCAGGTGGTTGAGTGCAGTGTGGACCACAGAGGAGATTGCATCCTCTGTTGATCGGTTCTCACGGTATGCGTACTGATGAGGGTCCTCGTTGATGTTGATGGTTGTTTTGATGTGAGTCATGACCAGTTTTTCGAAGCATTTAGCGACTATCGGGGTGAGGGCCACTGGCCGATAGTCATTCAGACCAGTCACTGTAGAGCTTTTTGGGACTGGGATGATGGTGGCAGTCTTCAGGCAGGTGGGAACTGTCTCCAGGGTAAGTGAGGTGTTAAAGATGTCTGCCAGCACCTCACAGAGCTGATCAGCACATTCCTTCAACACTTTTCCGGGGATGTTGTCTGGGCCAGTTGCTTTGTGCGGATTAATCCTCCTGAAGGTACTCCTTACTTCTGCTGAGGTCACGCTGAGATGCTCTTCATCCGGTGGTGAGGTGAGTCTGGTGCTGGGTGGTCTGTTCGGGTCTTCAAAGCGTGCATAGAACTTGTTGAGGGCATCAGGCAGAGATGGGTCTTTGGGGCATTGTTCACTCCTTCCTTTATAATCTGTTATGCACTTAATGCCCCTCCACATGCTCCGAGGGTCTTGTGAGATGAATTGACCCTCGATCCTCTGTGCATATGTGGCCTTGGCCCTCTTAATACCAGCAACCAGCTCTTTTCTTGTCCTACTCAGCTCCTCTGAGTTTCCAGACCTGAAGGCAGTGTTCCTGGCTTCCAGCAGGGTACGCACCTCTGCATTCAGCCAAGGTTTTCTGTTTGGGTAGCTTTTAACATTTCTGATAGTGGAGAC
>NW_023637295.1:0-1011 GCF_014905685.2 Nematolebias whitei | reverse complement strand
CTTCATCCAAACATTTACAGGTCTTATAGTTTTTTTTGTGTGTTTTATTATGTTGACTGTGTTGCAGTTTTACCTTTCTTCTGTAACACACACACATACCTACAGATTTTCTCTCCTGATGGGAGGGGCCATGTTGAATGATAGATGAGTCTTTCAAACTGGCTGGCTAAATTTAGAGCTCGACTTCACCAACTGACTCCAAATGGCTTGATGGACACACACATACACACTTACACAGACATGGCTTTCTCTCTCACACAGGTTTTATAAAGCAGCCTTCAACGTCCATGCAGACTTTTGCTTCTTACAGTTTCAACCCCGAATCTTGTTAATTCCCACTTTTGTCCCGTCCTGCAGACACATTTATACATGTAATTTTACTTTACACATTTCTGAGGCACTAATAAGGAAAAGAGACATGTTTTCTGTGTGTATGTGTTGAAGCCATCGTCGTGCTCTGGGCTTGGGACTAAAATCTCTCTGTTGATTCTGCTTCTGGCTCACAGCTTTATTCACAAACACTGAGTGCTGTCCAGCTGCATCTTAAGAGCAAGGGAAGTCTAACAACACAGAATGACACTCAACCTGTGAAACTGCATCAAATGAAGCATGCAATTCCTTCGTCAAAATCCCCACTGAAGCCCAACTGTCACCACGGTCTCCATCCTCTTCTTGACACTTTGCAGCACATTCAAGTTTAAAGAATGAATTTCTTTTTAAAGAAAAATTCCTGTTTTTTTTTTATTATTGGATAGCAGCCACATAGATGGCCTTTTTTTGTATTCAAGTGAAGAGTCTTATTGACAGGAAGAATCAATGACCATGAAGAGATGAGGAGGCAGAGACAAAAGACAAAAGGGAAAGAAAACGTTGGTGGATGAGAGCAATATGTCATTGTGCAAAGATAAAAAAGAAAAAAATATTTATAACAAAGATGGAAAAACAATTTAGAAAGGAAAGAAAGTATCAGAAATAGCACATAAAATTAGACAAGATACTCTGATGTCTCCT
>NW_023637294.1:435-1011 GCF_014905685.2 Nematolebias whitei | reverse complement strand
CAACAGTTACTAAGTTTTACCCAAAGATGTTGCACAATGTGTTGTGATTGAAGTTTGTGTTGGTCTCTCTGAAAGACTCATTTATCTCTTCTGCTGCTTCTTCTTCTCTCTACAGATGGAGGTGATGACGTTTGTTGTGGAGAGCTGAACATGATAGTGTGTTTGTGGGAGAAGATGAGCTGTGTCCTTTGTGTGATTTAAATTTTGTAAAACAAACCAGAACTGAAAGTTTGACTTCCTGTTTTAACTTTCTTCATTGTAACAAATGTTCCTTTACTGCCCTCTGGTGGTCACTGCTGTAATTACATCAAAGTCTTTGAAAATACTAAATTTACTTTTTAAATGTTTTACAATGGAAGTCAGCTTCATATTAATATTTTAGTCAAAGCTTGTGTTTTATTGATGTTTTATAAGCAGAATTATGCTAACATAATAATATTAAAACACATTTTAAAATACAATATTTAAGTACTGATTCAAATAATCCAGGCAGATTAATCTAAAAAGGTTGAGTCGGGTCCTCTGGACGGATTCTTCTTTGTTGAAACTTTTTGTCTTTTATCCAAAAGAAACTTG
>NW_023637294.1:0-335 GCF_014905685.2 Nematolebias whitei | reverse complement strand
AGAAAAATAAACATCTTGAACAGTCGTGAAGTTTTCCTCACACCTTCTCAGAGTGGATCAACCAGTTCGATGGTGCTCAGTGGTTCCTGTAGTCCGCCCTCTCCCACGTCGCCTGCTCAAACTGTTTGAACAAGATTTGGAAGGTGTGAGGAAAACTTTATGACTGTTCAAGATGTTTATTTTTCTTAAATAAAGACTTGATTTTGTCGTCATCACAGAATCATCTGTTTTTATTAACGACTAATCACTGAATGAAGATAAAACCACTTCAAGTCATTTTAGAAAAATAAAGTGTTCCATAAATAACAATTATATTAATTTCTGTGTACATTATT
>NW_023637293.1:0-1011 GCF_014905685.2 Nematolebias whitei | reverse complement strand
GAGATCTCTGAACATGGGAGAGCAGTGGAAGTGGAAAATCAAGGTCTCGGTGCCTGGACTAGCAGTGGAAGTGGAAGAACTAGGTCTCGGAGCCAGGAGGAACAGTCGAAGTGGAATATCGAGGTCTCGGAGCCTTGGAGTGCAGTAGAAGTGGAAGATCAAGGTCTCGGAGCCTAGCGTAGCTCTGCAAGGTTCTCGGAGACTCTGAAAGAAGTGGAAGTGGAAGATCAAGGTTTTTGAGCTTGGGAGAGCAGTGGAAGTGGAAGATTGAGGTTTCAGTGCTGGGGTAGAGAAGAAGATTGATGTCTCGGAGCCTGGGACAGCAGTAGAAGTGGAAGATCAAGATCTCTGAGCCTGGATGAGCCGTGGAAGTGTCTCGGAGCCTGGGACAGCAGTGGAAGTGGATTATCAATGTCTCAAAGCCTGGGAGTGCAGTGGAAGATCAAGTTCTCAGAGACTGGGAGAGCAGTGGAAGTGGAAGCTCGAGGTCTCGGAGTCTGGGAGAGCAGTGAAAGTGAAAGATCAAGGTCTCTGACCCTGGGAGAGCAGTGTAAGTGGAAGCTCAAGATCTTAAAGCCTGGGAGAGCAGTTGAAGTGGAAGATCGAGGTCTTAGAGCCTAGAGGAGAATTGGAAGTGGAATATCGAGGTCTCGGAGCCTAGAGGAGCACTGGAAGTGGAAGATTGAGGTCTCGGAGCCTGGATGAGCCTTGGAAGGGTCTCGGAGTCTGGGAGAGCAGTGGAAGTGGATTATCGAGGTCTGGAAGCCTGGGAGTGCAGTGGAAGATCAAGTTCTCGGAGCCTGGGAGATCAGTGGAAGATGGCGGTCTCGGAGCCTGCGAGAGAAGTGTAAGTGGAAGCTCGAGGTCTCAGAGCCTGGGATACCAGTGGAAGTGGAAGATAGAGTTCTCGGAAACCTGGGAGAGCAGTGGAAGTGGAAGATCGAGGTCTCGGAGCTTAGGAGAGCAGTAGAAATGGAAGATCGAGGTCACCGAGCCTGGGAGAGTAGTAGA
>NW_023637292.1:0-1011 GCF_014905685.2 Nematolebias whitei | reverse complement strand
AGTGTCCTCTGTCATTTTGTCCACATTCAGGATTTATTTGCAGCTGCTGATGCACTTCCTGCATGACGACACCCACGTGTTCATCAGATGGACGTTTGTAGACAGGAATTATGGTCAGGTCAAAAACCTGACGTCTTCTAGTCGTGTCTGTGAGAATCAACAGGTTTTTATTGTGACTGTGGAAAAAAGTTAGAAGAAAATCTTCCACAAATATGCAAAAAATACTTTTAAAGTTAAAAAAACCCTCAAATCTACTTTTAAAGTAGTTTTTAAAAATGCTTTAAAGAAAGTTTAACACGTCTCAAGTAATATTTCCACTTGTGCTTTGTAGAAAAATCTTATACAGGTCCTTCTAAAAAAATTAGCATATTGTGATAAAGGTCATTATTTTCTATAATGTAATGATAAAAATGAAACTTTCATATATTTCAGATTCATTGCACACCAACTGAAATATTTCAGGTCTTTAATTGTTTTAATACTGATGATTATGGCATACAGCTCATGAAAACCCAAAATGCCTGTCCCAAAAAATTAGCATATTTCATCCCACCAATGAAAGACAAGTGTTTTTAATACAAAAAACGCCAACCTTATAATAATCATGTTCAGTTATGCACTCAATACTTGGTCGGGAATCCTTTTGCATGAATGACTGCTTCAATGCGGCGTGGCATGGAGGCAATCAGCCTGTGGCACTGCTGAGGTGTTATGGAGGCCCAGGATGCTTCGATAGCGGCCTTAAGCTCATCCAGAGTGTTGGGTCTTGCGTCTCTCAACTTTCTCTTCACAATATCCCACAGGTTCTCTATGGGGTTCAGGTCAGGAGAGTTGGCAGGCCAATTGAGCACAGTAATACCATGGTCAGTAAACCATTTACCAGTGGTTTTGGCACTGTGAGCAGGTGCCAGGTCGTGCTGAAAAATGAAATCTTCATCTCCATAAAGCTTTTCAGCAGATGGAAGCATGAAGTGCTCCAAAATCTCCTGATAGCTAGCTGCATTGACCCTG
>NW_023637291.1:0-1011 GCF_014905685.2 Nematolebias whitei | reverse complement strand
CCCCAGACGTCTGTTGAGTGTTGTAAGAAGAAGGGGGGATGCCACACGGTGGTAAAAATGGACTTGTCCCAACTTTTTTGGGATTTGCTGACGCCATGAAATTTGGAAACAACAGCTTTTTCCCTTAAAATGATACATTCTCTCAGTTTCAACTTTTGATCTGTGATTTGTGTTCTATTCTGAATAAAAATATTAGATGTTGGCACCTCCACATCATTGCATTCAGTTTTTATTCACAATTTGTTTAGTGTCCCAACTTTTTGGGAATCCGGTTTGTACATATATACACATATATATACATATACACATATAGATATACATATATATATTGCGCCGCTCAAGGTGGCTGCATGTTGGAGCAGCTCTGTTACATTCATTCTGAGATTTTGCTCTTGGAAACTTAAATTCCTCTTTTTCTGAATGTAAATCAATTTTTTGAATGATTTTTCCTCTGGTATCGGATGCTGTGCAGCTGGAAGGATTTTTACTGAAACTTTTTTAGTTTTGGACATTTGTTATGATGCGTACCCATGGCAACAAGGCAGTTTTCTACAACCAACAGCAACTGATTAATGTCTCAAATGCTCAAATAATATCTCAACTACAGCCCCAAATCTCAAGTGAGTTGAAAGGATGTTCTGTGGACGCATTCTCATCTACCTGTCAGCTGTGCTCGAGTGCATGACCACTGAGATCCTGGAACTAGCAGGAAACACGGCTCAGGACAGCGGATGGACAGGATCGTCCCTTGGGCCCTACAGCTGGCTGTCCGCAGCGACAAGGAGCTTGGCAGACTGCTGGGAGGAGTGGCCATCGCTCTGGGAGGAGTTCTGCCCAGCATTCAGGCGGTCCTACAGCCAGGGGGAACCGAGAGGCCAGCCGAGTCTGGGTGGACGGATCAGATGGCATCTGCAGCCAGTTTCTTAGGATCCGCTGTGGGATGGACCTTTACAAGAGATCCTTCCTGCCTACAGCCATCAGTGTCTATAACATCTCTTAATGAAATGAGGA
>NW_023637290.1:0-1011 GCF_014905685.2 Nematolebias whitei | reverse complement strand
ATATATATATATATATATATATATGGGTGTGTGTGTGTGTGTGTATCAGAGTCAGAGTTTATTTATTGTTGTTCGCACAACATGTGGACGAAATTATGTACACAGGGTCCCAGTTACATCCAACAATAAAATGTAAAAGAAAAATAATGAAAACATCTAAGATATGAACTAAGAAAAACAACAACTAAAAATACACTAAGCACTAATAGCATAAAAACATTATGTCGAACAGCAGCATGAACATGAGCATGAGTCTGTGTGAGTAGATCAACATGCATGAACACATCAACATGAAACAGATCAGCAGCAACATGAAACATATCAGCATCAACATGAAACAGATCAGCAGCAACATTGAAACAGATCAGCAGCAACATGAAGTAATTTTTCACAGTGATTAATCTGGTTATAGATTCATGAGTCTAACAGCTTCAGGGTAGAAGCTGTTCCTCAATCTGGTGGTTCTGCACTTAATGCTCCTTAACCTCCTTCCTGAGGGGAGCGGGGCAAAAAGTGTGTGTGCTGGGTGAGTGGGGTCTTTCATGATGCAGGTGGCCCTCTTCCTGCATCTAGAGGTGTAAATGTCTGTGATGGTGGGGAGACTGACTCCAACAGTCTTCTGTGCAGCCTTCACCACTCTCTGCAAAGCTTTTCTTTCTGCAGCTGTGCAGCCTCCATGCCACACGTTGATGCTGGAGCACAGGATGCTCTCCACTGCACACCTGTAGAAGGAGGTGAGGACTGAGCTTCCCAGACCAGCTCGTCTCAGCCGCCTGAGGAAGTAGAGTCTCTGATGAGCTTTCTTGATCAGGCTGGTGGTGTTGTTGCCCCAATTGAGGTTATCATTTAGGTGTACACCTAAGTACTTGTAGCTGGAGACCACTTCCACCGCAGATCCTCTTATGTTTGGGGGAGATAGGTGTGTTTGTTCCTTCTGAAGTCCACGATCATCTCCTTTATCTTTTTCACATTGATGTGAAGGTTATTCTCTTTGCACCAGCTCTCCAGGTG
>NW_023637289.1:0-1011 GCF_014905685.2 Nematolebias whitei | reverse complement strand
CTGAAATTAGCATAAAATAGCTAAATATTAGCTGAAAGGCAGAAATATCTGAATCTTCCAAAAATTAGCTGAAAGGAGCATAACAAGCTGAAATTAGCAGAAATAAGTTAGAAGTAGTACACAAATGTTGAAGTAAGCTGAATAAAGCTGAAAAGAGAGCAAAACAGCTTAAAAAACAGCTGAAATTAGCTGAACTAGCTGAATGTTTTTATTTTCATTCAAAGTCTATTAGGGATCGTTATCGTCCACCAATATGCCAAGTTTCATCTGAATAGCTCTAAAAATGGCAGAGTTATCCTAGTTTCTCTATAAAACAGCTGAATAGTAGCTAAAGAAATGCAGAAATAAGATTTAATTTCCAAAAGGATGTGGAGGAAGCTTAAGTGCGCCCACTAAGGCTGAAACAGACAGAAATTAGCTCAATAAAGTTGAAATTTTCTGTGAAAAGCTGTAATTTGCTACAAACAGCTAAATAATAGCTAAAACAAGCAAAAAGAAGCTTCAATTACTAGTAGGATGTCGGAGGAACATGTTTTTGCTGAATTAGGCTGACAAAAGTTTAAATGATTTCAAAAAATGTAGAATTAGCTGATAAAGATGAAATTAGCATGAAAACAGCTAAATGCTAGCTGAAATAGCAGAAATAGCTGAAACATCCAGAAATAAGTTGAAAGGAGCAGAACAAGCATAAATTAACATAAATAGGTTTGAAGAAGCACAAAAATGTTCATGTTAGTAGAATGAAGATGAAAGGACCACAAAACAGCTGAAAAAACAGCTGAAATTAGCTGAACTTGCTGAATTTTGTTTAAAATTTTGTGCAAGGAATCTGAAAGAACCATAACCAGGTCTAAATGTGAAAGTAGTAGTACCAGGTTATAAACAAATCAAAAGTTATGAAGGATGTAAAATGAGCTCCATTCATTTTCAATGAGAGCAAATGTGCCAGAAAAGGCTAAATGTCTCAAAAAGCTAAAGTTGCACCAATACCAAAAGTCATAGCAGACATGT
>NW_023637288.1:0-1011 GCF_014905685.2 Nematolebias whitei | reverse complement strand
GAGACAAACAACCATTCACTCTCTCACTCACACCTAGGGACAATTTAGAGTTACCAATCAGCCTAACATGCATGTTTTTGGTCTGTGGGAGGAAACCGGAGTACCCGGAGAAAACCCACGCATGCACGGAGAGAACATGCAAACTCCACCCAGAAGGCCCCTGGACCGGGGTTTTGAACCAAGGACCTGTTCGCTGAGAGGCAGCAGCTCTACCAGTTGCGCCACCGTGCTGCCCCAGAATAAACCCGTCTCTCAATTAACAAGGATTCACTAAGAACGACTGCACAAAGCAGATTAAAAGACAAGTTATAAAAAGATAAGGAATTAGATCGTTGCAGACCTCCTCAAAGTGCATGACCTAATGTTAAGATTATCAACTGGTAAGTTAAGGTACCATATTGCTGAGGGACTTGAATAGTGAATGTTTGTAGTTTTAAAGATGAGTGTTTTTCTGGACTGGACTTAAACAGGAAATGTAAGAAAACATTAACATTTTTATACCTGAGTGACGAATTCTGGCCAGTGGAGGGAGAAATTTTATCCACCACCAGGAGCATTGGTGGGCCAGGGGGTGGCCAGTGGTGGTCTTGGCAACCATGAATTAATCTTCGGCCACCCCACAGCCACCATTTGTTGATTATAAGCAATATAAAAGGGAGTGATGGCTCAGAAGTTTGAGAAGGTGGGGTGTGATCAGAAGATCGTCGGTTGAACTCCTGGTACCAAGAACATCAAAAATGTGGGTGGGATAGGTGAAACACCCAAAACCTGCCTCCACCCTCATTTACCCCAATCTGGGTCCTTGAGCAAGGCACTTAACCCCCACCATCTACTCCCCTGGGTGCCCTAGATAGCAGCTCTCTGCTCCACACAGAGGGCTGTGGTAAATCAGTGGTCTGTGTTTGCATTAGGAAGGACATATGGCGTAAAAATAATTGCCAAGTCTTCCTTCGACTTAGTTCGCTGTGATGACCCCTAAAGCAGGGAGCAGCCGAAAAAAAAAAAAAAAAA
>NW_023637287.1:0-1011 GCF_014905685.2 Nematolebias whitei | reverse complement strand
TATATATATATATAAACTCAAAACATATACAATTTATTTTCCCCACTGACTACTTGTTACAAATCTTTGATTACAGATTTTTTTTTCTTTCTTTTTTAACAACAGACAAAATGACTGGGACAGTGGAAAGGAGAGAAAACGAGGGAGAATAGAAGAACACATCGCTGACTCAGAATCTGTGAAATGGCTTGTGTCAACTTGACAATTTCTTCTCACTTTATATACATACATCTGACACTGGATGACACTCTGAAAAATGTCCCCGCCTGGTCCCATTCCTCACAACACCATGTGGATGAGTCTGTGAATGTACATCAACATGTATTAGATGTTGACTCCTATAAGACACAGTATGAAAAATAATAATAGATGCAGTATGATTTAAAATAAAATCATACCAGGAGAAGGTGTGTTGTTTGAGTCCTTTGATGCCTGTCTCGTGGCTGCAAGTTGTAATAAAGCAGAAACATTACTTCAGAGACAAACTTTACAATAGTTCTTATTGCATTCAGATGCAGTCATTCTGATTCTTTGGGCCATATTGACAACATAAACTTTAGTAGCTACTCCATGGGTTTATAATTAATTTCCACCATGAGCACACACAAAAGATATTTAAATAAATGTTACTTTGATGCAGCATGGTGGCGCAACTGGTAGAGCTGCTGCCTCTCAGCGAGCAGGTCCTTGGTTCAAACCCCGGTCCAGGAGCCTTTCTGGGTGGAGTTTGCATGTTCTCTCCGTGCATGCGTGGGTTTTCTCCAGGTACTCCGGTTTCCTCCCACAGACCAAAAACATGCATGTTAGGCTGATTGGTAACTCTAAAATTGTCCCTAGGTGTGAGTGAGAGAGTGAATGGTTGTTTGTCTCGTTTGTCTCTGTGTGTCCCTGTGATGGACTTGCGACCCATCCAGGGTGTACCCCGCCCCTCGCACAGTGATTGCTGGACATGGGCACCAGCGATCCCCGTGACCCAAAATGGAATAAGCGGGTAAAGATAATGGATGGATG
>NW_023637286.1:0-1011 GCF_014905685.2 Nematolebias whitei | reverse complement strand
AATGTTGTCATTCGCGCCTTCAGATTTAGTAGCGATCAGATCACTACCTTGTGCTCCTGGTTGGATTCCCATTTCAGTGTGTTTCAAAGTTTCTAACAACCTTTGTAGTTTCTCTGTCTCTTCCGAGCTCAGAGGTGTAGGGCCTTGTTCCTGGGACCTTTGTGATTTTATCACCTCGGTTCGTTTCGTCCGAGGTGGGGGAGGGTTAGGTACGTCTTTTGGGGGTTCCTCTTCGGATCTCCCCTGATAATATGGGTCCTCTTGGATCCCATATCTTTGCGTCCTACGCATGTCCCATTTACGATGATCACGTCCATCCTCTGAAAGAGGAGCCTTTTTGTCCCAGCGTGCACCTTCATTACGTGGTTTGTTAGTTTGAAAATACTGCCTTTTCTCGCCTGTTTTAGGAGGAGGTGGCGACGCACTCCGTCCTTCCATTTCTAGGGAGTGGGGTTAACCTTTATACCAGGAAACACCTCTATGGGCGTCTTATCATGAGAGCATGCCTCGGACACATTCATAGCACACTGTTGCATGTTTGGTGGAGGAGACCTGTTCAGGTCTGTTCCTACCACTTTAGGTGAGGGTGGTTGGATGAGTCTAAAAGCACCCGGTGAGTAAAAGATCTTTGGAGGTTTTGGTGTATTATCCCGACACTGTTTAAGGTCTTCTCTGGATTCCATACCACCTCGCCCCTCGTCATTACTTTTATTTGTTGCTGCTCTTAGTTTCTCCTCACATGTTTTTAAACGTTCCTGTGATGTTTGGTAATCACTTTGTAAACGCTTATATAGCCCCAGTGATGCTTTTTTATCCACTCTGAGTTCTTCCAGATCTTTTTTAAGCACATCTATTTCACCTTTGCAGCGGGAAACTTGTGACATTTTCTCGTCGTGATCCCGTCTTAATGCAAAGTATTCACTGGACAACAGCTCTTTAGCATCCCTGGCTTCAGATAGTGATACATTAAGTAACTGTATTTTGCTATTCAGCGAATCAATTTCTGCATTT
>NW_023637285.1:0-1011 GCF_014905685.2 Nematolebias whitei | reverse complement strand
GTAAATAGAGATGTTTTGCACCTGTTTCTTAAACACGCCACAACAAACCCTCTCGGTCTGTGAGAACATTTCTGAGCTGTCCCATAACAATTCTCGCTGTCTCTAACCTATTACGTCACAAAAACACACCCCTTCTGGTCGTTTCTGACCAATGAAAAATCCCAAAAAGTGAACCGGGAAAGAGCCTTTAAAATGTCAGTACTTCCTGGTCTACACAGTCTCACGGAGTTACAGACTCAGAGAGTTGTCGGAGTTCTAAGAGTTCTGAGAGCGTAGAGTTCGGTGAGAGTCTACTCAAGTTCTGCTGAGTTCTGATGGAGTGCTGTTGGAGTTCCTGACATGACAACAAAGCTCTTCCGAGTTCCATGGGATTATAACATTTTCCACTGAGGTGAATGTGTGTCGAACAGAGCCTCGCCACTACTTCTGACGAGCTACAGCCATTCTAAGGAGACGCTGGGCCGGTAGCGTTAACGGAACACCATATCTGCTGATTATCATCAGAAAGGTAATGGGTCAAGTTTCCTACCAAGCGTACCGAGGCGAGCTGGGCTTCTGATGGAGAGTGTCGGTTCTGGTGAACATTCAATTTCCCTCAAACCCCATCCTTTACTCCCTTAAACTTCTTTTCATCTTTAACTTTCTATCAAGTAGAAATTCTTCCAGATATTTAGAAATGTCTGTGTAAAATGCTCACCCACATTCATGTGGGTAAAAGATCATAGTTGTACAGTTTTATAAATGTCTGTGGTGCAGCAACGGAAAAATCATGGCCGTATGATTTTTCCTGATTGATTGCTTGTTGTTATTTTCATAATTTGCCAAATTAATGTAAATGTTTGATGTTAAATTTGATTCTGTAAATAAATGACCGCATTCATTTTGATGGGTCAAATTTAAATGACGTCTCACTTTGCATTTCCTTAAATTCAGTGCACATTTTATTCAGTCCAGAAAAATGAGGAACCCGCGTTAAATGATGAATATATCCCAGCATCTGTTCATCTACAA
>NW_023637284.1:0-1011 GCF_014905685.2 Nematolebias whitei | reverse complement strand
TCGCTCGCCTCCCTGCAAATGGGTTCCAACTGTGAGGATTGTGACAGAATGACCGGACCAACTGAACCCAGCGGGAGGATGATTACTCTGTTCAAGTTTTTGGCCCGTGAGGCAGAGAAGACTGCCCAGAAAGACAGAGAAAGGGAGGAGAGGAGGAATCCATTTTGGGGGACCCGCCTGGCCATTAAACCTCGGTCCTCACAGCCTCTCCGTCCCTCTCCGCCTCACCGCGCCGCTGCACCCCGCTGCCCACCTCCTCCTCGCTCTCCACCTGGTGGGGCCAAGCAATCATCGGAGAGAGGGGGGCAAACTGCTGGTCCTCCCCGAACCCAGCGCAAGAAGGGGAGAGCTTCGCGAAGGGAGGGGTTCATGGCTCCTCCACCACCTGCTACAGCCCAGACTCCTCCATCACCTGCTGCTGCAGCCCCGTCTCTGGTCTCTGGTTCTCCAGCTGTAGCTCTGGATCCATCACCTACTACTGCAGCCCCGTCTCTGGTCTCTGGTTCTGCAGCTCTGGATCCATCACCTACTACTGCAGCTCCGTCTCTGGTTCCTGGTTCTCCAGCTGCAGCTCTGGATCCATCACCTGCTGCTGCAGCCCCGTCTCTGGTCTCTGGTTCTCCAGCTGCAGCTTTGTCTCTGGTTCCCGCCCCGGCTCTCCTGGTCTCGCCGCCCGCTCCGGCTCTCCTGGTCTCGCCGCCCGCTCCGGCTCTCCTGGTCTTGCCGCCTGCTCCGGCTCTCCTGGTCTCGCCGCCTGCAGACCCCTCGCCGGACTCGCCGCCTGCTGTAGCAGCCCGGACCCCATCTCCTGCAGCTGCAGCCCCGATCCCTGGCTCCCCAGCTGCAGCCCTGTCTCTGGTCCCCATTCCTCCAGCTGCAGCCAAGCCTCCAGTGGGTCCCAAGTCTCCAGAGGGGTCGGCGCTCTCCAAGTCTCCAGAGGGGTCGGCGCTCTCCAAGTCTCCAAAGGGGTCGGCGCTCTCCAAGTCTCCAGAGGGGTCGCGCTCTCCAAGT
>NW_023637283.1:0-1011 GCF_014905685.2 Nematolebias whitei | reverse complement strand
CAGAGGAAAAAGAGAGGTTTTCAGTTTTTTTTTTTCTTTCTTTGTCTGGTCTTTGTCTTTCTGAGTCTCCTGTTCTCTGCATTGTTTCTGTAAGTCTTCAACTTTTTGAGACATCTGTAATAATCTGGACTCCGTTTCACCCATCATATTTTTAGACTCATTTTTCCACATTTTAAATGCTTCCTCATAATTGTGCATCGTTAAGAAACCTTTTGAGGTATATTCTTCATCTGAATCATCCTCTGTTTTTGCTGCAATAATTGTTCTTCAAGTTTTTGAATGTCTTCGGTTTCTAAAGATCCATTTTTAGGAAAACCAAATTCGTAATGCCACTGAGAAACGAAACTTAGACAGGAATCTCCGTATAAGCGTTTCATTTTTTCTGCAACAGAACCGTTTGGTATATAATCTAGATTCTTACTTTTTGTCGCTCCCATTTTATCTTTGTTAGTCTCTCTTTCTTTAAGACGAAACTATTTTATTTCCTCAGCCCTCTTTTATCAAGACGAGCCTACACTCGGTCCTCCTAGTGAGAACTTACCTCGGTTCCTACTCTGAATTCAGAACTTACACTCGGTCCTCCTAGTGAGAACTTACCTCGGTTCTTACTCTAAATTCAGAACTTACACTCGGTTCTCCTAGTGAGAACTTACACTTATTTTATGAGAGAGCGATCTTTTTGACGGAGTCGTGTCTGTCGCCCGCTCGCTAGCTTAGCGCTTTTTTTTTATTTTTTCATTTATTTATTTATTTTATTTATTTATTTACCTTATCGTAGATGTCTCTGGTTTCCTGTTTTCGAAAATACGGCCGGAGTCGATCCTCTCTCCGGAGAACCAGAACGTCCTCCCGCTCCCAATACTTCCTACTTTGGAGGGTCGGAGGTCCGGGTGATCAGCCCCATTGTGATTCCCCGTCGATAAGACGAACTCCCGGCGTATCCCAAGCGGTGCCTCCAAACTTTTGTGGAAAATAATAATTGTTCTAAACTTTAAAAAACTCTTAATAAAA
>NW_023637282.1:0-1011 GCF_014905685.2 Nematolebias whitei | reverse complement strand
CTGGTTGATCCACTCTGAGAAGGTGCTATTTAAGAGACTGAGCTGAAAACAGCACCTCAGACTGAAGAAGTCTCTCGGACGAGAGACGAAACGTTTCTACATTTTTTGTTGTTTTGCTTTGTTTTGGGTTTTTTTGAATGTCCAGAGGACCAGATTTAACTTTTTTAGATAGAGCCACAAAAATAGTTTAATTTTAAAGCATTAAACTGACTATAATAAACACATTTTTAAAATGGTGTCACCTTATTAATACATATAAACAAACTCAGATATAAAAAAGGTTTCTGGCTCCAAATTACAACTCTTTTTTTGGCAGTAACGTTTCTAAAAATAATATTTTACATCTTGAAAGAAGAATTCATGAGTTTTCACACGCTACAGATTCTTAATAGTCTGTATTTTTTATTAATGTTTGCTGCCAAAAGACTAAGGTGAGCAATAAAGTTTTGTGTGAATGTTTATGAAATATCTCAAACAACAGGACATCCATCCATCCATCATCTTTAACCCGCTTCTTCCATTTTGGGTCACGGGGGTCGCCAGTGCCCATGTCCAGTAATCACTGTGTGGGGGCGGGGTACCCCCTGGACAGGTCTCCAGTCCATCACAGGGCCACATAGAGACAAACGAGACAAACAACCATTCACTCTCTCTCTCACACCTAGAGACAATTTAGAGTTACCAATCAGCCTAACATGCATGTTTTTGGACTGTGGGAGGAAACCGGAGCACCCGGAGAAAACCCACGCATGCACGGAGAGAACATGCAAACTCCACCCAGAAGGGCCCCTGGACCGGGGTTTGAACCGGGGACCTGCTCGCTGAGAGGCAGCAGCTCTACCAGTTGCGCCGCCGTGCTGACTAGCCACATCCAAATGACCAAACACAAAACTGACTATAATTCAGTAGATTTTAGAGATATTGTGCTAAAATATGGTGTGGTAGTAGTTGAGAGTAATTCACAGCACATATTCCAAGTGCTACTCATGCATTAACTGTTGGTAGTAAACT
>NW_023637281.1:0-1011 GCF_014905685.2 Nematolebias whitei | reverse complement strand
TTCCTCCTCCATTCCGGTTTCATTTCTGTAACCAAAATAAGCTTGGAAGATTCTTTTGTAATAAACCTTTGGATGTTCATGCTTGCCTTGCGTGACCTTGTCAGCAGCTGGGAAACCAGCAGGTCCCGTGCAGGGGTCGTACTCCCTGATCAAAGCTTCACACAGAAGGTTGTAATCTTTTCTCGTTGCATCAGGTTGACGCTCGATGAAGGTGAACACCTCTCTGTCCGAAGTGAGCCTTATCATACTGATTTTATCCTCAACCGTAGCATTAAGATAACCACTCAGTCTGAAATCAAGGTCTTTGAGATACGCTTTTGTTCCAATTGAACCCATTGGTCCAGGTACAAAGCGTTGTACATATTTTGAGAGTTTTTGAAGATCATCTATTGGAAGAGGAAGTTTCAATGCTCTCTCTTGTCTGTTTGGTAGTGTAGACCTGCTCAGGTCTATCCCTACTACTTCAGGTAAGGATGGAGGTGTGTCTCTACACACATGTGGAGGTGGCAGAATGGGATTAAGAGCAGGAGGTGCACCAAAATTCTTCTAAGGTGATTGTGGGTGACCTGGACTCTGACCTTGGTCATCTTTGAATTCCAGACAAGCTCGCCCCATGTCAGAAATCTTATTTGTTGTTGCGGCTAGTTTCTCCTCACAGACTTTTAAGCGTTCCTGTGACGTTTGACATTCACTTTGTAAACGCACGCCTTGTCGGACTAACGCATCCTTTTCCAATCTGCATTCATTCAGAGCTTTTGATGTGAGCTGCAACTGTTGTCGTAGCACATCGTTGTCTGAACACAGTGCTTGGTACTGAATCTCTCTATCCCTAATCTTCTCCTCATATGAGTGAGCTTGTAATGACAGCTGATTTTGTGAGAGCTCCCTCTCACTTTGCACCTCATCTGCACGTGTCTCTTCACCAAGTTTAGACTGTGCCATGAATTTGAGATACCTCTCTCTGTCTGCTGCATATGCCTTAGACAGCACGTCGTTTTGTTCAACCTGTTG
>NW_023637280.1:0-1012 GCF_014905685.2 Nematolebias whitei | reverse complement strand
ATATGTCACGATTCACGCCTGTCTGAGTTTATATTTTTGTCACGTTGTTCACTGCTTGGTGTCTGTGGATTTTCTCCTCTGCTATCCTTCTTATTTTTATGTGTTTCTCTTTGGTTTTGAGATTTTTATTTCTGCAGCACTCTGTCTGTTTCTCTCTGCTGGCTGCATGATAGTTTAAATTTGTCTTTCCTTCACTTCACTCTGCACTGATTAGTTTTCATTAGCTGCACCTGTCGCTGCACCCTTTATAAACCTGGTCTGTCCACAGGGTGAGCGCCAGATAGTCGAAAACAGCTTGCCTGCCAATAGATATCCCGCGCTACTTTCCTTTATAGTCTCATGTCCTTTCATAGTTTCCCTCCTGCCTTGTTTTGCCTGCCCTGCTCCTGTCCCTCCTCCCGGTCTTCGTATCCTCGCCTCTGTTCGCTTGCTTCCTGGTTATCGACTCCGGATCGTCTGACTTCGCCTCTCGCCTGCTCCTTTGGATTTATTCCTCTCCTGCTGGTTCTCGACCCACGCCTGCTCCTGACCTGCCTATCGCCCGCTCCTGCATGGTACTGTCGCATTTCTGCTCTCTGGTTTTGACCCTCGCCTGCACGACTACGCCTCCCGCCTCACGGATCGGGTTCTGGTTCAGCGCCGCTGCGGATCAGCGCTTTTCATCCATCCATCCATCCTTGGGTTCAACGCTGCAGCCGGCTGACTCTCTTCACCGGGATCATTCCTCCTGCAGTGGGCACATCAGCTTGGAGCGACTCATTAATCCCACGTCCCCTTCAACCAGAGTAACGGTTAGTGGTCTCACCTTTTTGACATTTGCACCTGCTTCTGTCTCCCGCCTGGCCACTAACCGTACTCTACTTGTTTACAGACTCGTTCCAGCCCAAGCTCTTAGATCGACACCAGAACCAGTTCTTTCTTTGAGAAGCCAGACTCTCTCCAATAAACTTTTATATTTAGTTTCAAGTGTTTGTGGTGATTTTGGTCCAGTATTTGAAGGGGTTCGTTACAG
>NW_023637279.1:0-1012 GCF_014905685.2 Nematolebias whitei | reverse complement strand
ATCCTCCTGCACGTGGGTTCAAACACTCCTGACGGCCGAACATGACAGAATCCCGAGACCAAACCGAACCCAGCGGGAGGATGATAACCTTGTTCGAGTTTTTGGCCCGTGAGGCGGATAAAACTGCCCAAAGAGACAGAGAAAAGGAGGAGAGAAAAAATAATCCGTTTTGGGGGACCCGCCTGGCCATTAAACCCGGGTCCTCAGTCTCTCTGTCTCACTCCTCCTCATCTGTTTTTCACGGTGCTGCAACCCGCCGCCCAGCTCCTCCTCGTTCTCCTCCTGGCTGTTCCGCACGAGCGTCTGAGAGAGGGGGGGCGAACTGCTGGTCCTCCCCTAATCCAGCGCATGGAGGGGAGAGCTTCGCAGGCGAGGGGGAAGCCAGCCCTTGGTCGCCGGTTGAACGGCGGAAGATTTTGCTGGGGGGAGGTACCCGTGTCCACGAGAGGAGCGGTCTGGCTCTCGCTCGCTGGAGGAGCGAGGGGGAGGTTCGCTGGGGGAGAGGAAACCATGCCCACACTTGGCGGAGGAGCAGTCCAGCCCTCCCTCACTGGAGGAGCTGGAACGGTGGCAGGCTTCTCTGGTGGCGATGTATCTTGGTCAGTCCAGCCACGAGGCGGTCCAGGCGGACACTCCTCCATCTCCTGCTGCAGCTCCTTCTCCGCCACCTGCTGCAGCAGCTCGGACCCCATCTCCTGCAGCTGCAGTCCCGATCCCTGGCTCCCCAGCTGCAGTCCTGTCTCTGGTCCCCGTTCCTCCAGGTGCAGCCCAGCCTCCACCACCTGCTGCTGCAGCCCCACCTCCTTCCTATGCTTCGGTGGGGGCTGGTCCCAATACCCAATTCGCCAGTGCTTCAGTGGGGGTAGGACCCGACGCCGCACCTCCTTCCTGTGTCTCTGTGGGGACTGGTTCTGACACCCCATCTATTGGGATCTCTATAATGGTGGGTCCTGATACTTCGTATCGTCCCAAGCCTCCAGTGGGTCCCAAGCCTCCAGTGGGTCCCAAGCCT
>NW_023637278.1:0-1012 GCF_014905685.2 Nematolebias whitei | reverse complement strand
CTGAGGTCAAATTTTGACGTCATCAAAGCCCCGCCCCCTCAGAACAGGAAGTGACTTTTTTTGCTTGGAATGCTCCCTCCCTGACACTCTTGACCCAATCAGGATGATCCTGTGTCAGAAGGCAGATAACAAGTTGGTCTGACTTGCTTTGAAGCGCAAAGCGTTTCCCCTGGAGGATGTGGGCGTGGCGGCGTGGCGAAGTCAGAAGTGACGCCGTTACAATACGTTTGGCTCTGAATTCCACAGATTTGATCCGAGGTTCATGAAAATCACTATGATCGATCATTGCCCGCCCCTTGAACAGGAAACCATGATGATTGCGCAATAGCCTCTCTAGCGCCCCCTAGAATATTTTAAAACCTCAGCCCCGAGCCATTTTTCGACCGATAAATCTGAAACTCGGTGAACATGTGTATCTTCTCAGGACCTATGAAAAAGTCTCTTGGCGCTCCGGTCCAAAACCAACAGGAAGTCGGCCATTTTGGGTCAAAGGATAATTTTTGGGCGTTTTTAACGGCGAATTTTAACGAACTCCTCCTAGGGATTTTGAAGGATTGACTTAAAACTTGGTTATTAGGCCCTTAAGACATTGGAGAGTAAAAGTTATCAAAAGCTTTCGGTTTTGTTTTGTTAAAGGGGCGTGGCCAGGCCTCAAAGTTGAGCTTCACGCCATAAATTTCCAAACGTTATAACTTTCAACTTGAATGACAGATTTGCACCAAATTTGGCACGAGTCATCCCTCTCCCATGCCCGACGATACCCTGAGGTCATATTGTGACGTCATCAAAGCCCCGCCCCCTCAGAACAGGAAGTGACTTTTTTTGCTTGGAATGGTCCTTCTTTGACACCCTTCACATTATCAGGATGATCCTCTGTTAGAAGACAGATAAGATGGTCTGACTTGATTTAAACAACAAAACAGTTATAGCTGGAGAATGTGGGCGTGGCGCCATGGCGAATTAAAAAGTGACGCCGTTGCAATACGTTTGGCTCTAAATTGCACAGATTTGA
>NW_023637277.1:0-1012 GCF_014905685.2 Nematolebias whitei | reverse complement strand
TGAATTCCTCACGGTCCAAAGTTTTTTTGGCAGAGTCTGGAAGCTCACGACGAATCTTGTTTACTGTCCCAAGGAGGGTGGTCTTCCGGCCGAGCAGTCGTTTTGCTAGTGACAATGAGGTGAAAAAATTGTCTGTGGTAACGGTTCTTCCTTTGTCCATAAATGGTTCCATAAGCTTCATCACCACATTTTCCGATAGTTTTCCCCCGTAGGACGACTGGGGTCTTTGCCAAGATATGGGATGATATTACATACATACTTTGATTTCAGGTCACATGCCACCCAGAACTTTATGCCAAACTTATCAGGTTTAGTTGCAATGTACTGCAGGAAACAGCAACTAGTCTTAGTAGGAAAAAGTTGCTCATCTATGGTGATGTGCCTTCCTGGGTTGTAAGAAGTTATGCAGTTGGCAACGAAAGACTTCCAAACACCAGAGACTGTAGCAAACCGGTCATTTGTAACTCGTTCACTGTGTGTGTCCTTGTCATCGAAACGTAGGTGCCACATGATGTCCTGGAACCGGTTTCGAGCCATAATCTTGCTGATGGAGGGCACTCCTAGTGTTGCAGATCATATGTCAGGCACCGCTGGAAGGCGAACAATCCCTCACAGGATGAGGATTGCAATGAATGCCATTAGTTCAGGGAGGGCTATGAACCAGTTTTCATGCTGTGACTGGCGTGCATGTTGGACAGTCCACTCCTGTATGGTCCGAAGCATTTCCAGAGAGATGAAACAGAGGAAACTCTGTAGGCGACTCAACACTTTCTTCTGGCTAAAGCAGTTGGTTCTCCATCCGTGGGATGACATTCAATTGGGCTGTGATGCAGAGGTCTTCTGATCTGTTCTTCACGCCACACTGTGCCGTCTTTTGCCCTCTCTGTGAGCCAATCGTGTGTCTCCATGCATCCTCTCTTTTCTGGAGGTGGTGAATTCTCCTCATCTACAGGACCATATGTTTGAGATTTGATTAGTGAAAGGTTGAAATAATGTGAAACTGACACAAACA
>NW_023637276.1:0-1012 GCF_014905685.2 Nematolebias whitei | reverse complement strand
GTTCTTAAAGTCATTTGGTGTGCTGTAATTAGTGGGGGGTCCAGGGTTGGGTTGAATCCCTGAGAGCAGTAACCACATTATTATCAGACATTTTCTTGAGCTTTTTGTGACTGATGTGTAATTACAGGAGTTAACAGTGTGACAATTAGCCCCCATAATCGAACCATGAGAAACATTAATGAAGATGTGATCATTCAGAACCCAAAAACAGTGAAAGTGGCAGTGATGGGCAGATTCAGGTGTATTAACAAGATTCAGTGACTCCAGATAATCTGAGAACTGAAAATAATGACAGTAATATGAATGATGCAGAAAAGTTTCAGACCATAAAACATCACAGTTCAAACGGGCAAACAAACCTGACGAGGTGGCCCAACTGCAGTTTGAGTTGGGCTGAGGAGGGCTCCAGCCCCCCAATGAAGATGGATGGATGCTCCCATGGGAAACAGAAGCTGGGTCCAGAATCAACAGGCCGAAACAGAAAAAAATAATTTGCAGCAAATAATAGAGCGAGCTGCCAGAAAATCCTCCTGAAGTGAAAGGCATGATCCTAGCTCGTTTCAGGTCAACAGGGGCCAACAGTGTGATTCGAAATAAAATTAATTATAATCCAGGTGAGTTTGGATGGAGGCCTGTGCAGCCCTGCTCCTTCACACTGCTCCTTCACGCTTTTCCTCCCTCTTATAATAAATAAGATATATCCTGTAGCCATCCTGATGCATGCTCATCCTGTAGCCATGTTTCTGCAAAGAAGATTTAAATTTGATGTTGATTTGTGGGCCTTTTGTAAATCAGAAGATGAATCCCTCAAGCAATTTTTTTGTTCATGTCAGTACAAAGTTTTTGGTCAGAAATCAGAAACTGGATTAATCTCACTCTTAACATACTTTCTTTTCATGCTGATAACATTTTACTTTATGTGGATAACTTAAGCTCAGCTTTCTCTGATGCCATAAATATAGTCGTACTTATAGCAAAGTACCACATTCACTGTGGTAAGAGGAGGGATAAT
>NW_023637275.1:0-1012 GCF_014905685.2 Nematolebias whitei | reverse complement strand
GGAGTGGGGCAAAAAGTGTGTGTGCTGGGTGGGTGGGGTCCTTCATGATGCAGGTGGCCCTCTTCCTGCATCTGGAGGTGTAGATGTCTGTGATGGTGGGGAGACTGATTCCAACAGATTTCTGTGCAGCCTTCACCACTCTCTGCAAAGCTTTTCTTTCTGCAGCTGTGCAGCCTCCATGCCACACGTTGATGCTGGAGCACAGGATGCTCTCCACTGCACACCTGTAGAAGGAGGTGAGGACTGAGCTTCCCAGACCAGCTCGCCTCAGCCGTCTGAGGAAGTAGAGTCTCTGATGAGCTTTCTTGATCAGGCTGGTGGTGTTGTTGCTCCAGCTGAGGTTGTCATTCATGTGTACACCCAAGTACTTGTAGCTGGAGACCACTTCCACCGCAGATCCTCTTATGTTCAGGGGGGTGTAGGTGTTTTTGTTCCTTCTGAAGTCCACAATCATCTCCTTTGTCTTCTTCACATTGATGTGAAGGTTATTCTCTCTGCACCAGCTCTCCAGGTGTTCCACCTCTTGCCTGTAGCTGGACTCATCATTGTTTGTGATGCATCCCACCACCGCTGTATCATCTGCAAACTTTACAATGTGACAGCCTGGATGGGTAGCTGCACAATCATATGTGAGCAGAGTAAACAGGAGGGGGCTCAACACACATCCCTGAGGAGAGCCAGTGCTGAGGGTTATGGTGGAGGAGGAGAGGTTGTGGATCCTCACTAACTGTGGTCTGTTTGTTAAAAAGTCTAGTACCCAGTTGCAGATGGAGGGGCTTAGTCCTAGTGTGGATAGTTTGTCCATCAGGGTTTGGGGGATCATGGTGTTGAAGGCGGATGTGAAGTCCACAAAGAGCATACGGACGTAAGAGTTTTTCTGCTCCAGGTGGTTAAGTGCAGTGTGGACCACAGAGGAGATTGCATCCTCTGTTGATCGGTTCTCACGGTATGCGTACTGATGAGGTTCCTCGTTGATGTTGATGGTTGTTTTGATGTGAGTCATGACCAGTTT
>NW_023637274.1:0-1012 GCF_014905685.2 Nematolebias whitei | reverse complement strand
TTATCAGGGGACGTCCGGAAAGGAACCCCAAAAAGACGTACCTAGCCACCTCCCACCTCGGACGTAACGTTCCGAGGCGAAAAAATCACAAAAGTTCCAGAAAAAAGGCCCTACACCTCTGAGCTCGGAAGAGACAGAAAAATTGCGCGAAATGTTAGAAGATTTGAAACACACTGACAAGGGAAGCCGACCAAAAGCACTATGTAGTGTTGTGTTTTATGTTCTTTCTCCACCCGAGTTCTGTAGTTACCGCTTCAATCCTGCAGGAAGTCAAATCATTGCACATCAGATACTACACACGCACCTTCAGTTTATGAATATTTAATAAGTAAAGTAACTCAGAAATAAAAAAGTTGTCACAGATTCACAAGTATAAACAGTGGGTTAGTTAAATGCAGTCGTTATTTTAACATATTAGAATCTGGATGCATCTCTTAATCTTTACAATACAACCTGCATTGTCTTTCTGCTCCAAACTGCTGGCTGGCTGCTGCGTCTCTCTCTCACACACACACACCAGGACAGGACTCCTCACTTCTCTTTGTCTCAGAAAAACAGGGCGTTCCTTCACACAGAAAAACTAACTTTTCAGCGCGCTTTGAGTCTGTCTGCGAACTGATTGGTCAGTATCCAATTCCAATCAGAAGTGGTTTACATCGTGTTACATTATATAAACAGGAAATGGAATCAATCTGTGAGAACCTCTTCAAAGTAAAACAGGAAGTGGGTCAATTTAAAAAAAAAAATAAGAAATGGGATTCAGATTCAAAAGGAACAAAATATTATTCCACAACAGTAGTGAGGTAATCACTATTACATCCCTGGGCGCGAATGACAACACTACAGATGTCGGTGAAACACACCAAGACATTGCTGTTGTTGCCTCAAACAACCCCTCATCGGATGAAAGGGGGGTAAACACACACACAAACGATGACGAGTCATCGCAAACTGAACACGCAGAAACAGCTACAGCTGTGCTGACGGTTCAGACAAACCAAGATTACACAAG
>NW_023637273.1:0-1012 GCF_014905685.2 Nematolebias whitei | reverse complement strand
TGAAGTGGTCTGGATGGTTGAAACTGGCCACAGATCAGGCACCCTTTGAAGTAGTCTTTGACATCCTTTTTCATTCCAGGCCAATAAGCAATCTGTTTTAATGCTTTCAGCGTGGCATTGTCACCCTTATGTCCTGTGGACGGAAGGTCATGTGCATGGACTAACATCACCCCCCTGTGGTCATGGGGGACCACGAACACAGGTGAGGACGTCCGTCCATGAGCAAAAGTTAGGATGCCTTTAACTAGTTTCAGCTGTTTGCGCAGCTGAAAGAGGACTTTAAGGTCTGGATTGGAATCCAGCTCGCTTTTCGATGGAGTGTATTTGTCTGGGTCAGTCAGATACAGCATCATCGAGTTAATAGCAGGATCCAACTTCTGAAGTTGGATGATGTCTGGGTCAGTCAGCATTGGGCGCACAGAAACTGTGTTATCAGCAGGTTTAGCTGCAGCTTGTGCACGTGTGACTGCCATTACCTCAGTTGTAGCTTGTGACGACTGAGTTTTGAGTAGCCAGGAGGGGTCGAAGGACCACGTGGGTCCGTCAACGGCTCCTTCCTTGGCTAGGGAGTCTGCAAGGTCATTGTAGTACTTGTCATCGCCTGGGACTCTGGAGTGTCCTGGAACTTTCTTCCAGAAGATCTGTAGATCATGTGATGTCACCAAGTGATCACATGTCATGAAAAGCTCTTTGTGTTTTACCACCTTTTTGTTGCTTATGAGAAAACCGTTCTGTTTCCACAGAGCGAGATGACACAAGAAACTAAGTCGAGCATAGTTAGAGTCAGTGCAGATGACTAGCGTCTGGATGGAGCGTTCCACTGCCATCTGTAGGCCTATTAGGATTGCAGCTATCTCAGCGTACTGAGAAGACTGAGAGCCCAATTTATAGCCAAATGTGACCTGTTCCAGGTCTTGGAGGAGAACTCCTCCAACACCTGCTTTGCAGATTTTGTCGTGGTGGAATGAGCATCCATCCACGTACAATGTCGCCATATCTTTACAGATATTGC
>NW_023637272.1:0-1012 GCF_014905685.2 Nematolebias whitei | reverse complement strand
TTTTTTTTGTGCTGAAACTTTCAACTGAATCTAAAGTTCAGTTAAATTGATTAGAATCAAAAGTATTTAAACCAGCCATGGAAACACACACCGGTGTATATCTTGTGCCAGTCCCAAGCTCGGGTAAATGATGAGGGTTGTGTCAGGAAGGGCATCTGACATAAAACACTTTTGCCAAAACTATAATGAGTTCATCAAAGCGACACAATACTGAATCGGTTGAGGCCCAGGTTAACAACGACCGCCACAGGTGCTGTTGACAAACAGGGAGCCAGTGGAAATTGTGCTACTGTTAGTCGAAGACCACGAGGAGGGAAACGTGTCAGGAGGCAGAGGTAGAAGAGGAAAGTGAAGAATGTAGGACTGAGAGTGGCAACTCTAAATGTGGGGACAATGACAGGCAAAGGTAGAGAGCTGGCTGACATGATGCTGAGAAGGAAGGTAGATGCTTTATGAGTCCAAGAGACCAAGTGGAAGGGCAGCAAGGCTCCGGGTTCAAACTGTTTTACCATTGTGTGGATAGAAAGAGAAATGGAGTAGGGGTGGTCCTGAGGAGGAGTTGGAAAATAATTTAGTAGAGGTGAGTTTTTGAAACGGTGATGTGTCTGAAGAAGTAGAAGGTCTGATGCTAAATGTCAAGTAAGACTAAGATGGTTTGGACATATCCAGAGGAGGAACAGTGGGTATATTGGCAGAACGATGTTAGAAATGGAGCTGCCAGGAAAAAGAAAATGAGGCAGTCCAAAGGGGAGATATGGATGCAGTTAGAGGACATGGAGATAGTTGGAGTGAGGACAGAGGATGCAGAGGACATAGTGAGTGGAGGATGACTTGCTGTAGAGAAACGCCAAAAGAAGAACAAGAATCAAAAGTATTTATTTATTTTGCTTGTTTTGTCATTCCTCTGAGAGGAAATCCAATTAGCTGATTCTGTTTCTTCACTAATAATTTGCGACTTTAAAAAACTGCATTATTTAAACAGAACACAAAATGTTTGTTTTTTCTGGTTTTT
>NW_023637271.1:280-1012 GCF_014905685.2 Nematolebias whitei | reverse complement strand
TTTAACTCACACTTCCTGTTTACTGATCAGAACTCTGTTTCCCAGCACGAGCTTCTCTTCTTCTTCTTCTTTTCTATTATGGCGGATCGCATACAACTTTAAGGTGCATACCGCCACCTACTGTACACGAGTGTGTAGCAACACTACTTCACATCTGTTAAATTCTATTTTTTAACCTAGTATTTTGCAGAAAAGTAAATATTGCTTTTCTTATTCTGTAAATATCCATTATGTTTCCTTCATTTCCCAATATTCCTTTAAGACTCCATTCTTGACCTGTCCTTCTAACCATTCTTCTCAGTTTCTCCCTTTCAGGTTCATATGTTTTACAGTTCATCAATATGTGCTCTACATTTTCTTTCTCTCCACACCCTTCACATTTATTGTTCTGTTTTCTCCCTATTAAATATAAATTATCATTTAAATAGGTATGACCTACTCTTAATCTGAACATTATTATTCTTCCCTTCTGTTTTTCTCAGTGATTTTTCTAATTAATACTGACTTTTGTACATTATATAAACGTCTTCCTTTCTTATCTTCATTCCATCTTGTTTGCCATTTTTCTATTTCTTTACTTTTAATAAGTGACTTCCCTTCCCCTTTCCCAAAAGGGATTGTAATTGTTATTGCCCCCTCTAGAGCCCTTTTTGCTAGTTTATCTGCCTTTTCATTGCCCTTTACACCTTCGTGTGCTGGAACCCAACAGAACCAAACATCAATGCCACCCCT
>NW_023637271.1:0-180 GCF_014905685.2 Nematolebias whitei | reverse complement strand
TTCATTGCCCTTTACACCTTCGTGTGCTGGAACCCAACAGAACCAAATATCAATGCCACCCCTGTATAGTCTAAATAAACAGTGTTGAATTTCTAATACTAACTCTTTCCTATTATTTCCTTCTCCCTGAATCCTTTCTATAACTGCTTTGGAATCAGTGCACACCACCACCCTGTCTGG
>NW_023637270.1:556-1012 GCF_014905685.2 Nematolebias whitei | reverse complement strand
GTGTGGATGTAAAGATGCGTGGATGATGGATGGATCTATGATGGGTGTGTGGATGGATTCTTGATGGGTGGCTGGATGGATATATGACGGGTGGATGTGTGGATGGAAGGATGGATGATAGATGGATAATGGGTGGATGGATGGATAATGGGTGGATGGATGATGGATGGATGGATGGATGATGGATGGATAACGGGTGGATGGATGATGGATGAATATGGATGGATAGATGGATGGATGATGGATGATAATGGGTGGATGGATGAATGATGGATGGATGAATGATGGATGATGTTGGGTGGAAGGAAGATAGGTGGATGATGATGGATAAATAGATGGATGATGGGTAGATGGATGATAGGTGGATGGATGGATGATGGATAGATGAATGGATCATGGATGGATGGAAGCATGATGGGTGGATGGATGGATGGATAGTAGGATAAGTGGATGGAT
>NW_023637270.1:0-456 GCF_014905685.2 Nematolebias whitei | reverse complement strand
GTGTGGATGTAAAGATGCGTGGATGATGGATGGATCTATGATGGGTGTGTGGATGGATTCTTGATGGGTGGCTGGATGGATATATGACGGGTGGATGTGTGGATGGAAGGATGGATGATAGATGGATAATGGGTGGATGGATGGATAATGGGTGGATGGATGATGGATGGATGGATGGATGATGGATGGATAACGGGTGGATGGATGATGGATGAATATGGATGGATAGATGGATGGATGATGGATGATAATGGGTGGATGGATGAATGATGGATGGATGAATGATGGATGATGTTGGGTGGAAGGAAGATAGGTGGATGATGATGGATAAATAGATGGATGATGGGTAGATGGATGATAGGTGGATGGATGGATGATGGATAGATGAATGGATCATGGATGGATGGAAGCATGATGGGTGGATGGATGGATGGATAGTAGGATAAGTGGATGGAT
>NW_023637269.1:772-1012 GCF_014905685.2 Nematolebias whitei | reverse complement strand
GGTGGCCATCTTGATTCAGGTTGACTCTAAAATAAATCAGTTGTAGACACACACACACACACACACACATCAACAACATTGTCCCTCCTCCTCCATCAGCAGGTGATAAACATGTCTGACCTCAGAGTCTCCAGTCTACATCGTGGACTCTCCAGAAAACCACACAGCTGCTTCACTCCTGAATCCTGCAGCGTGTTCCCTCTCAGGTCCAGTTCTGTCAGATGGGAGGGGTTGGACTTC
>NW_023637269.1:0-672 GCF_014905685.2 Nematolebias whitei | reverse complement strand
TCCAGAAAACCACACAGCTGCTTCACTCCTGAATCCTGCAGCTTGTTGTGACTCAGCTCCAGTTCTGTCATATGGGAGGGGTTGGACTTCAGAGCTGAGCTCAGAGAAGAACAGCTGATCTCTGACAAACTGCAGCTCTTCAATCTGAATAAAGAATAAAACATGTAAGTTTAGAAAGAAAACAAAACTTTTAAAGACGTGATGTAAACTAATAACAATAATTTCAGGACAATTCAAAATGATTTCTTTGATAACTGAACTTTCAGTCTGTTTCTGTCAGTAGAGCTGCTACATTCACACATCAGCTGATGATTCACTCCATGACTTTGTTGTTTGAAGTTCTGTTGGGATACTGGGTCCCAGTAAAATGAGCAGCCGTTAAAGTTTGAACAGGAATATTTGGATTAACAGTCCCATGGAATCAGCAGCTGTATAAATGTTAGAGTGATGGTCCAGATGTTCTGAAGAGGCTGTATGATCCGTTTCATTGATGGTTCTGATGGTAACGTCTTGTAAAATATAAACATTTAGTTTGGACTCTACTGGTTTTACTGGAGCTTTTTAACACAAAGTGTCTCATGTGGCAGCACGGTGGCGCAACTGGTAGAGCTGCTGCCTCTCAGCGAGCAGGTCCCTGGTTCAAACCCCGGTCCAGGGGCCTTTCTGGGTGGA
>NW_023637268.1:0-1012 GCF_014905685.2 Nematolebias whitei | reverse complement strand
TGTATGACACAATATATGAATTATATATGCATACAATATTCACGAGTTCTTCATTTTTCTGACTGTAAATGCCGTGCATTGAATTTAACAGAAATGTGAACGAGAGACGTTATTTATCTTTGACCCATCAAATGAATGGAATCATTTATTTTCAAAATCAAAGTTTAACATCAAACATTTACATTAATTTGGCAAAATATGAAAATAATAACAGACAGTTTCACAGAAAATGAACTTCAAATCACTCGGCGGTGATTTGAGGACTTTGCTTCAGACATTTCTAAAAATATCTGTACTGTTTTATGAGAGAGAGGTGAGTTTAAGAGTAAATTGAGATTTATCTTACAGAGGAATATGTGAGGGAGATTTAATCTGTTTAACCAGAAGTTGCACGCTCCGTCCGATCTCAGCTTCTCACGGTACACTTGGTCAAAATAGAACCATCTACCTGTTGACGATGAATCAGCGTTGGATGTAGTTCCTTTCTGACTCGTTTCAGCGTCTCCGTCGAGAGCTACCAAACCTTCAGAAAGTCGTGCGTTGATTAGCTCAAAACAGAATTATAATCCCCAAAAAACCTCTGGATTCTTCATTGCTCTGAAGCTTTCAGAACCGACTGCATTCTCAATCTTCTCATTCTGTTAGACTATCGGACCTGTTGTCAGCTCCCAATCCAACATCTCTCAGAACTCTCAATCTAACTTGAACTGGGGAGTTGCCACATTTTATTTGGGTCGACTTCCTGTTCAATTTAGAGCTTTCTGATTCGTGGAAGGACCAGAAAGAGGAGTGGTTTTTGACGTAAGGTGTTTATCAACAGTCGAGGTCAGAGAATGAAACTTGTTTAACATACAGAAAAGATTATTGCAGAAGCAGCAGACTTTTTGGAGTCTACTCTTAGTAATCTTCTGAAAAAGTTTAAACATGACATTTCTTCTTCAGTAAACATTTTAGTTGACCGAAGACCAACCTTTCACATACTTACGACAGCTTGCTCATTTCAGACAGAAAA
>NW_023637267.1:0-1012 GCF_014905685.2 Nematolebias whitei | reverse complement strand
GTTAAAAGCCTCGCAGCAGAGTTCTGGACCAATTGGAGACGAGCAACGGCAGTTTTGTTAAAACAAGTAAAAAGGGAATTACAATAATCTAAACGAGAAGAAATAAAAGCATGAATAATCATCTCCAGGTCAGATCTGGATAACATTGCCCTCAGTTTAGAAATGTTTCTCAGATGATAAAAGCAGTTTTTTACCAGAAGCTTTGAATGTTTGTCCAAAGACATAGACTGGTCGAACAGAACACCGAGATTTCTGAGGTTCGGCTGAGAAGAGGAGCCCAGAGAACCGAGGTGTTGTTTAATCCAGGGAACTTTCTGTTCAGGGGCAATAATCAGGGTAGAGTGCTGTACCAATGTGTGTGTAGTAGAGTGCTATATGAATGTGTGTATAGAGTGCTGTGCCAATGTCTGTGTAATAGAGTGCTTTATGAAAGTTTGTGTAGTAGAGTGCTATATGAATGTGTGTAGTAGAGTGGTATTTGAATGTGTGAGTAGTACAGTGCTGTATGAATGTGTGTGTAGTAGAGTGCTGTACCAATGTGTGTGTAGTAGAGTGTTGTATGAATGTGTGTGTATAGAGTGCTGTGCCAATGTCTGTGTAATAGAGTGCTGTATGAATGTTTGTGTAGTAGAGTGCTATATGAATGTGTATAGTAGAGTGGTGTTTGAATGTGTGAGGAGTACAGTGCTATATGAATGTGTATGTAGAAGAGTGCTGAATGAATGTGTGTGTAGTAGAGTGCTGTATGAATATGTGTGTAGCAGAGTACTGTAAGGATGTGTGTGTATTAATGTACTGTAAGAAATTGTGTAGTAGAGTGTTGTATGAATGTGTGTAGTCTGATAATTACGCCGACTCTCCTTTAGGATTTGAAAAGAAACCTGCAGCCTGTCTCTACAACACTGTACTACTCACACATTCATACAGCACTCTACTACACACATTCATACAGCACTCTACTACACACACATTGGTACAGCACTCTACTACACACACATTCATACAGCACTCT
>NW_023637265.1:0-1012 GCF_014905685.2 Nematolebias whitei | reverse complement strand
CCCCCTCAGACTCAACGGTACTCGCTCTATTCAACCGTTACTGGACTACCTGGCTGACATCAGAGATTGGATGGCTTTAAATTTCTCGAGTTTCAACGAGAAGAAATCTGAAGTTATGCTGTTTCCTCCCAATGACACAATCACCAACCACTGCATCGACCTATCCGTTCTGTCACCGTTAGTGAAACAAAGAGTCACTAATCTAGGAGTGATACTTGACCCTTCTCTGAAACTCAACAATCATGTAAATATGATTGTTAAATCCTGCTTTTTCCAGCTGAGGCGACTGTCTAAACTGAAGCCCATATTGTCCAAAAAATAACCTGGAGACAGTAATTCATGCATTCATTACATCCAGGCTCGACTATTGCAACTCTCCTTTTTGGTATCAGTCAGACCTCCATAGCTAGACTTCAACTGGTCCAAAATGCAGCAGCCCGGTTTTTGACCAGCACAAACAAAAGGGAGCACATTACACCTGTTTTGGCCTCTCTACACTGGCTTCCGGTTCACCTTCGAATCAAATTCAAAATACTCTTGTATGTCTATAAATCACTAAACAGCTCTGCCCCCTCCTATCTTACTGATCTGCTCCAGCCGTATGTCCCACCACGTTCTTTCAGATCAGCAGACCAGTTGCTCCTAACAGTCCCAGGAACCCGTCTCAAGCGCAGAGGTGACAGGGCCTTCACTGTAGCAGGCCCAAGACTTTGGAATGAGTTACCTCTGCTCGTTAGACAGGCCCCCTCCCTCACAGTTTTTAAATCTCGCTTAAAAACACACTTCTATTCCCTGGCTTTCAGCACTGTGTGATCTGTGCTGAGTCTGTGTGCATCACACTGATAGTCATGTTGCGGTTGTTGTTGTTATCCATTATTGTTTTTGTTGGTTTCTACTTTTTGGTGTCCTGTTATGTAATCTGTTGCTGTGTGCTTGTTCTGTTTGTCCCTGTACAGCACTTTGGCGTGCTTTGTCACTGTTTAAAGTGCTTTATAAATAAATTGGTATGGTA
>NW_023637264.1:0-1012 GCF_014905685.2 Nematolebias whitei | reverse complement strand
TTTACATCCTCTCAGACGTAAATAGAGAAGCTGGCACCTGTTTTTCCACCAACTCGTCTAAATATCCCTCTCGTCTGTCTAAAAACATTTTCAATCTGTTCCATAACATTCTTGCTGTCTTCTGACTTCTTGTGACCTCTTACGTCACAAAACACACCCCTGTCTGGTCGACATTGACCAATCAGAGACTCCCAAATGAACCGGAAATAGAGCTCTTTAAAATGTCCGTATGGGTCCGAGACATGGCGAGTAACCAACACCATCACCAACAAGATCCAGACTTTCATAAACAAGTGTCTGAGACACATTTTCAACATCAGGTGGCCTGAGAAGATCTCCAACACAGAACTATGGGAAAAAACCAGCCAAAGCCCGGTCAGTGAAGCCATCAAAAAGAGAAAGTGGGGCTGGATAGGCCATACCTTGAGAAAGCCAGCAGAAAACATCACAAGGCAAGCCTTGGACTGGAACCCACAAGGAAAAAGGAAAGTGGGGAGACCAAAGCAGACGTGGAGAAGATCTGTTGAGAGTGAAGCGAAGGCCGCCGGAGTGACGTGGACCCAGCTGAAGAGAGCCGCCCAAAACAGAGTTCGTTGGCGGGGTGTTGTTGCAGCCCTATGCTCCACCAGGAGTCTACAGGAATAGTAGTAGTAGTAGTAGTAAAATGTCGGTACTTCCTAGTGTTGTGTTTTTTCTCTTATTTCTCCACCCGAGCTCTGCTGTTACCGGTCATCCTGCAGGAGGAGTCAAGACACGCACTCAGAATACGACAAACGCACCTTCAAGTTTACGAATATTTAATAAGCAAAGAAAGTCACAAAGTCACAGATTCACAAGCATAAACAGTGGATTAGTTAAATGTAGTCATTATTTTAACATATAATTAAATGGATGCGCATCCATTAATCTATACGATACAACCTTGTTAAGGAGGAATCTGAAGTCGACCGTCTCTGCTCCGTCTAGCTGACTGCTTCGAGGAGAAACCGCACTTTCCTTTGTCTAAAAACAG
>NW_023637263.1:0-1012 GCF_014905685.2 Nematolebias whitei | reverse complement strand
ACTGAAACCTTAAACCATTGGCAAATTAGGCTATGGGTGATAGTCTTAGCTAAACCCAGTAAACTATTGCGACATACTTTACAAAGCCACACATGAGATTATCTGACAGGTTTACACAGCACAGTGCTTGAAATGTTGTCGTTTTTAAAGTTGTAAAACTACAAAATTTACTTTGTAAATGAAAAGTTTTTTTTTCTCATAATTTCTATAAACTGTGACAGAGATCCAGTTTCTAGTTAAGTTCAGCATAATTTTAAAATCAGGTGGTTTGTCTCTATGAGTATGTGTAAATTATGTTTTAGTCATTTTTTCAATTATTTTTGGACAGCTCACAAACTACCTTAGATAAATCAAATATTTCACTTTTGGAAGCAGAGTTGCTCTTGATGGAGGCCGGTTTCTCTGCTGACTTCTGAGTGGTGTTTGACACAGACAGCAGGGTCTTTGGAAACAGCTCATACTTCTGGATGCTAGAATCTGCAGACACAAAAAGGACCACACTGCTAACAAAAACATGCTGCTAACGGGATCATGATGCTAAGAGTACCACACTGCTAACAGTACCATGTCACTAACAGGACAACGCTGCCATCAGAACCACACTGCTAACAGGATCATGCTACGAACAGGACAACACTGCTAACAGAGCCACACTGCTAACAGAATCACGCTGCTAACAGAACCACACTGCTATCAAAACCATACTGCTAACAGGATCATGCTGCTCACAGGACCACAATGCTAACAGTACCATGCTATGAACAGGACAGCACTGCTAACAGAACCACACTGCTAACAGTATGTTACTAACTAGATCACACTGCTAACAGGACCACACCGCCAACAGGATAATGCTGCTAAAAGGTCAACACTGCTAACAGGACCATGCTGCAAAAAAGACCACATTGCTAACAGGACCATGCTGCTAACAGAACCTCACTGCTAACAGAACCACTCTGCTAACTGGACCATGCTGCTAACTGGACCACACTACTAAAAGCAACACACTGAA
>NW_023637262.1:0-1012 GCF_014905685.2 Nematolebias whitei | reverse complement strand
TTACATGCTTGAAAACATTGCTTTATTCACATTGGCAATCTTGAAAATATCACTTCAGACTCATTTGCCAGCTTGAAAACAGCCATTTGGACATAGTGGCAAGCTTGAAAACATCCCTTCAGGCATAGTGGAAACCTCAAAAACATCCATTCAGACTCAATGACAAGCTTGAAAACATCCATTCAGACATAGTGTCAAGCATGAAAACATTGCTTCAGACACGTTGGCAAGCTTGAAAACATCCCTTCAGACACAATGACAAACTTGAAAACATCACTTCACACTCATTCGCCAACTTGAAAACAGCCCTTTGGACATATTGGCAAACTTGAAAACATTACTTCAGACATAGTGGCAAGCTTGAAAAAAAACCCTTCAGACACAATGACAAACTTGAAAACAACACTTCAGAATCATTTGCCAGTTTGAAAACAGCCCTTTGGACATAGTGGCAAGCTTCAAAACATTACTTCAGACATAGTGGCAATCTTGAAAACATCCCTTCAGAAATAGTGGAAACCTTGAAAACATCCCTTCAGACACAATGACAAGCTTGAAAACATAAATTCAGACATAGTGTTAAACAAGAAAATATTGCTTCAGACACATTGGCAAGCTTGAAAACATCCCTTCAGACACAAAGACAAGCTTGAAAACATTACTTCACACTCATTTGCCAGCTTGAAAACAGCCCATTGGACATAGTGACAAGCTTGAAAACATCCCTTCAGACATAGTGTTAAACAAGAAAATATTACTTCAGACACATTGGCAAGCTTGAAAACATCCCTTCAGACACAAAGACAAGCTTGAAAACATCACTTCACACTCATTTGCCAGCTGGAAAACAGCCCTTTGGACATAGTGACAAGCTTGAAAACATCCCTTCAGACACAATGACAAGCTTGAAAACATCCCTTCAGACATAGTGGCAAGCTTCAAAACATTACTTCAGACATAGTGGAAAGCTTGAAACATCCCTTCAGACATAGTGGCAAGCTTGAAACCATCC
>NW_023637261.1:0-1012 GCF_014905685.2 Nematolebias whitei | reverse complement strand
TGTCAGTTTCACATTATTTCAACCTTTCACTAATCAAATCTCAAACATATGGTCTTGTAGATGAAGAGAATTCACCACCTCCAGAAAAGAGAGGACGCATGGAGACACACGAGTGGCTCACAGAGACGGCAAAAGACGCAGTGTGGCATGAAGTACAGATCGGAAGGCCTCTGTATCACAGCCCAATTGAATGTCATCCCACGGGATGGAGAACCATCTGCTTTCGCCAGAAGAAAAGTGTTGAGTCGCTTACAGAGTTTCCTCTGTTTCATCTCTCTGGAAATGCTTCGGACCATACAGGAGTGGACTGTCCAGCATGCACGCCAGTCACAGCATGAAAACAGGTTCATAGCCCTCCCTGAACTAATGACATTCATTGCAATCCTCATCCTGCAAGGGATTGTTCGCCTTCAAGCGGTGCATGACAAATGGTCTGCAACACTGGGAGTGCCCTCCATCAGCAAGATTATGGCTTTTATTATCATATTGTTGCATGCCTATTTTATTTTATATTTTATTACTTGCGTACTTAGATTTATATAAAATATTTTGGACATCCGCTGTGAAAAGCAAAGTAAGAATTTCATTGTACATGGAAACAGGGTAACATGTGTCTTTAATGTGCATATAACAATAAAGCTTTGAATTTTGAATCTAAATTTCTGGTAACGTTGATTTTTTATTTTTTATTTTTTTTGGGGGGGGGGGTTCTTCAAACCATAATAATTACAGGAGTTACATTGAAATTCCTTTCGAGACCAACTTATTGCTGAGTAGAGTGTCTTTAGAGTTACTTCTTGCAAATGTAATGGCCTAATTTACATAACAATGGAGGCAATCGGGCTGAATTTGAATGAATTTCAATTTGAATTCTTTCTAAAGTCAAGTTCAAACCTGCCAAATGGCAGTTCCTTGGGATTTAAAGGTATAACTGCCAAATGGCTAAGGTTTGGGAGTTCTAGTGTTAATTTATACATATATATATATATATATATATATATATATATATATA
>NW_023637260.1:0-1012 GCF_014905685.2 Nematolebias whitei | reverse complement strand
AAAATTAACCTTTGACCCAAAATGGCCGACTTCCTGTTGGTTTTGGATCAGAGCTCCAAGAGACTTTTTCATAGGTCCTGAGAAGATACACATGTTCACCAAGTTTCAGATTTATCGGTCGAAAAATGGCTTGGGGCTGAGGTTTTAAAATATTCTAGGGGGCGCTAGAGAGGCTATTGCGCAATTATCATGGTTTCCTGTTCAAGGGGCGGGCAATGATCGATCATAGTGATTTTCATGAACCTCGGATCAAATCTGTGGAATTTAGAGCCAAACGTATTGTAACGGCGTCACTTCTGACTTCGCCACGCCGCCACGCCCACATCCTCCAGGGGAAACACTTTGCGCTTCAAAGCAAGTCAGACCAACTTGTTATCTGCCTTCTGACACAGGATCATCCTGATTGGGTCAAGAGTGTCAGGGAGGGAGCATTCCAAGCAAAAAAAGTCACTTCCTGTTCTGAGGGGGCGGGGCTTTGATGACGTCAAAATTTGACCTCAGGGTATCGTCGGGCATGGGACAGGCATGACTCGTGCCAAATTTGGTACAAATCTGTTTTTCATTGTGAAAGTTGTAGCGTTTGGAAATTTTTGGCGTGAAGCATAATTTTGAGGTCCGGCCCCGCCCCCTCAACATATGTCGGTTTGCACCATTTTGATAACTTTAGGTCCCCAATGCCTACTGAGCAAAATGGCGAAAGTTTGAAACAGATTGAGCAAAATCCCTAGGAGGAGTTCGTTAAAATTTGTCGTGTACGAAAAGTGAAAAACGGCCAAAATTGACCCTTTGACCCAAAATGGCCGACTTCCTGTTGGGTTTAAGGCATACCTCCAAGAGACTTTTTTTCTTGATTCGGTGGGTTCTACCTATGTACCAAATTTCAGCTCTCTAGGACTTACCAGTTTTCATATCTCACGTTAGGGGGCGCTGTGGAGCAGTTTGGCCACGCCCACTTTTGGATCCAATACAGTTCAAAAATTTTACTAGGGGGACAAGTTTTGGTGAAGTTTGG
>NW_023637259.1:0-1013 GCF_014905685.2 Nematolebias whitei | reverse complement strand
TCTGTGAAACTCTAAACCTCAAGAGCCCTTGAGGGTTTACAGATACTACCTTCACAGAGACCGTTCACAACTCAAGCCAAAAGATATTTTCTCTCAACTCCCTCATGAACCAGAAACACCTTCGAGCAAATCTCACCAGTAACCAATTTAGTACTCCCAAATTTATTCTGTATGCTGTTCTTCCAATTTGATGAAACAATTTAATTAGAGCAGAATAAGATTGAGGTCGTCCGCTTACCATGTTTTTAAGGTGACCCTTTAGTGAGTCACCCTAGAGTAAGGGCAGATTTCCAGTTCTCTAGGAGAGAGACACCTGGCCGAATCCTCAAAGGCGAATACAACTATCCAAATTAGAGAATCAGAGGTTTTGGACGGGCCCTAGGTCAAGCACAGAAGTATGGAACTCATCCAGTTTCAGGATTGATGAAAGAAAGCCAAAATCCAATCCCATGTCAGTGAAGAAAAGAATTAACTCCCATCATCGTCTCAAAACTGGTATAATCCAACTCCTTTTTTTAGGGTCCCCCTGATTCGAAGAGCTTGTTCATCGCCTGTAGTCCTCTCTGCTCAGCTCCTCCAGTTCAACTCCAACTTTGCATTGACCAAGCTTTGTTCTGGTCAGTCTGTATTTAAAGACTCATTCATCCCTCCTCCTCTTAAGGAGGGGTTATGGAAAATTACATCATCTCTTTTCCAGTAACTTCTGTGCTGTTTTGCACCTCAACCGGTTTAGACCAGATTTCTGGGACTTTCTGGTACTTTCCAGAACTTGTTTTGCTCAAAGATGAGTCATCATGAGATGAGTCGTGCTTAAACCTTGTGACTTCCTGTTTTCCTCTATGGCTCGAGGCATGTCCAGACTTGTTTCTCTGTTACATGAGGCCTCTTTACTTTTACCATCTCACACAATCATACAAAGGATTATACAATGTCTTAAAGATTAATACTTCTATCAGTTGATTATGTGTTGATTATTTAGTAAAACAGTTTGGTTACACATTATTAAAACAGTA
>NW_023637258.1:0-1013 GCF_014905685.2 Nematolebias whitei | reverse complement strand
CTAGTAGATGTAGCTAAATATGCTAGTAGATGTAGCTAAATATACTATTAGGTGTAGCTAAATATACTAGTAGATGTAGCTAAATATGCTAGTAGATGTTGCTAAATATTCTAATAGATGTAGCTAAATATGCTAGTAGATGTAGCTAAATATACTAGTAGATGTAGCTAAATATACTAATAGATGTTGCTAAATATGCTAGTAGATGTTGCTAAACATTCTAGTAGATGTAGCTAAATATGCTAGTAGATGTATCTAAATATGCTAGTAGATGTAGCTAAATATACTAGTAGATGTAGCTAAATATGCTAGTAAATGTAGCTTGTTGTGAAATAAAGATTGTGTTCCTTGTTGAATCTGACTCCCACTTCTTGTTTTACTTTGAAATTGACCCACTTCCTGTTTTACTTTGAAGAGGCTCCCACAGATTGATTTCTCTGTTGAAATCTGTTCCTGTTTACATCATGTGACACGATGTCTCACACTTCTGATTGGTTTGAAACTGGCCAATCCCATGACAGCAGGTTTGAGAGCGCGGTGAAAAGTTAGTTTTTATGTGTGAAGAAACGCCCTGTTTTGAGACAAAGGAAAGTGCAGTTTCTCCTCGAAGCGGCAGCCAGACGGAGCAGAGACGGTCGACTTCAGATTCCTCCTTAACAAGGTTGTATCTTATAGTTTAAATGGATGCGCATCCAATTAATTATATGTTAAAATAATGACTGCATTTAACTAATCCACTGTTTATGCTTGTGAATCTGTGACTTTCTTTGCTTATTAAATATTCGTAAACTTGAAGGTGCGTTTGTCGTATTCTGAGTGCGTGTCTTGACTCCTGCAGGATGAACGGTAACAGCAGAGCTCAGGTGGAGAAATAAGATAAAAAACACAAGAAGCTAAATATACTAGTAGATATAGCTAAATATGCTAGTAGATGTAGCTAAATATACCAGTAGATGTAGCTAAATGTGCTAGTAGATGTAGCTAAATATGCTAGTAGATGTAGCTAAATATGC
>NW_023637257.1:0-1013 GCF_014905685.2 Nematolebias whitei | reverse complement strand
ACACACACACATTCAACAGCTCTATTCGTATCCATCAGCATCTTAAAGTCTTACTCTGACCAAACACACAATCGCAGAAATGGACCCTCATGCGTATGCCACACGACTAACGTTGGAGCCGAGATCAAAACACTCGACCGCTTTTAATGTTGAGACGCATGAAAACAAAACTCGCTGCCTCTTGTGCCGGGGAGCTGGAGTGAGGGAGGTGTGAGGTGCATGGAAGGAGGTAGAGTGTTTTGATCTCGGCTCCAACGTTAGTCGTGTGGCATACGCATGAGGGTCCATTTCTGCGATTGTGTGTTTGGTCAGAGTAAGACTTTAAGATGCTGATGGATACGAATAGAGCTGTTGAATGTGTGTGTGTGTGTGTGCCGCGTCCGTTAATATGGAGTGCAGTGTGTGGAAGCTCTGCCTTTAAGTGATAAGGTATTCACTTTGTAACTCAGCAGGGGGCCCAGCAGGTTGCACCAGATCTGCCCCCTCTGTAGTTCTGATGTTACACACACACATTCAACAGCTCTATTCGTATCCATCAGCATCTTAAAGTCTTACTCTGACCAAACACACAATCGCAGAAATGGACCCTCATGCGTATGCCACACGACTAACGTTGGAGCCGAGATCAAAACACTCGACCGCTTTTAATGTTGAGACGCATGAAAACAAAACTCGCTGCCTCTTGTGCCGGGGAGCTGGAGTGAGGGAGGTGTGAGGTGCATGGAAGGAGGTAGAGTGTTTTGATCTCGGCTCCAACGTTAGTCGTGTGGCATACGCATGAGGGTCCATTTCTGCGATTGTGTGTTTGGTCAGAGTAAGACTTTAAGATGCTGATGGATACGAATAGAGCTGTTGAATGTGTGTGTGTGTGTGTGCCGCGTCCGTTAATATGGAGTGCAGTGTGTGGAAGCTCTGCCTTTAAGTGATAAGGTATTCACTTTGTAACTCAGCAGGGGGCCCAGCAGGTTGCACCAGATCTGCCCCCTCTGTAGTTCTGATGTTACACACACACA
>NW_023637256.1:0-1013 GCF_014905685.2 Nematolebias whitei | reverse complement strand
ACAGGAGTTTTTGTGTGAAGGTGGGTAAAAATCTATCCACTTCAATGCCTCTTTCCTGCGGTGTCCCGCAGGGCTCGATTCTCGGACCCCTTCTATTTTCACTCTATCTGCTTCCGCTGGGGTCGATCCTAAGAAAACACGGTATTCCATTCCATTGCTACGCCGATGACTGTCAGATCTACCTGCCACTGAAACCAGCCAGTGCTTGTTCAGTCCACCCTCTCCTCAAATGTCTGGACGACATTAAGACATGGATGGCTTCAAATTTTCTAAGTTTTAACGACCAGAAGACTGAAGTCATTGTCTTTAGCCCTAGCTCAGCTGCCGCCTCTTATCCTGTGAACCTGGACTCCCTTCAGCCTTATTTGAAGCACTCTGTTAAAAACCTTGGAGTGGTTTTTGACTTGGATTTTAAGTTCGACGAACAGATCAGTTCGGTTCTGCAGAGAAGCTTCTTCCAACTGCGGCAGGTAGCTAAGCTCAAGCCAGTGCTGTCTAGACCCGACCTTGAGACACTAGTCCATGCATTCATCACAACCCGCCTGGACTATTGTAATTCACTGTATGCTGGGGTCAGCCAGGCCTCTATCTCACGGCTACAGCTCGTCCAGAATGCTGCAGCTCGGCTCTTAACCGGTACACCGAGGTATGAGCATATCACACCAGTTCTGTCCTCCCTACACTGGCTTCCTGTGAGAACTAGGATTGATTTCAAAATTCTCCTCCTGACCTATAAGTGCCTAAATGGCCTCGCACCCATCTACCTCTCTGAGCTACTGGAACCATATGTTCCCTCTCGGGCTCTGAGATCATCCGATCAGCTGCTTTTGGTTGTTCCAAAAACATGACTGAAGCTCCGAGGAGATCGGGCGTTTTCAGTCATGGGTCCCAAACTGTGGAACAACCTACCCCCCAACATTAGGCATGCCACCTCCCTTCCTGTGTTCAAATCCCTGCTAAAAACACATCTGTTCTCTCTGGCGTTTCATACTGTGTGAGTTGATTTAGTATAT
>NW_023637255.1:0-1013 GCF_014905685.2 Nematolebias whitei | reverse complement strand
ATCAATGAAAATAACAGTCTCTGTCCATCTGGTAGATTTGAGGTCATGCAATCAGACTTTATAGCTTGAACATGAGTGTTTGGGACTGATAGTAGCTTCATTTAGTGATTTTAAGCGTAGTTTTAAGCTCCGGTCGTTAGCTTGTTAGCTTAAAATTAGCATCGCTAGCTTTGTTTAAAAACATCGTTTTTGGCGAATTTTAAACTCTAACGTAGCAAGATTTCAGCAAGCAGGCTTCGAAGCACTTGACCAGCGTGTCAAAACCACATTAAAGTTACTTTTCAGCTTTAAAAAGCAGATTTTATTTCCCTATGAAAATGAATTTCATATCCGGGTCACGTGACTGAAATCACCAATGGCAGCAGCGTAGGCTTGAGGGGAAGTGACGTAGCCACGTCAGTCAAACCTCAACCAATGAAAGCGCTCCACAACAGCGAATTCAACCAATCAGGAAGCGTATTCTCCAACTAGCAAGTTAGATTAGCGTAAAATAGTTCGTCACTTCTTCGTCTTTTAAACCATCAAAATGCACTTTTTCTGTTAAGATTTGTAACGAAACAACTTCTAACTGTGTTCTGAGATGGCACTCAGCTTTTAAAACGTTTATCCATCTATTCAAAATACTCGTTCAAACTGAGCAGAACCGAACCACAGCCGGGTCTTAGCAGAACCTCGTACCTTAAACAGAATAACGTATTCCACAGCTCATCAGCCTTTAGTTACACGTAACAGACGTACAATTTCAGCTTACACAAGACTTATGACACAATTTCAGCTTTTAAAACATTGCCAGCCCAACGCTTAAACATGCAGCGTTTAGTTGCAGAGTGCAGCTCCAAGCGCGCAGCTCAGCCGCTGCGTAACATTCACAGCTCATCAGCTGTTACTCTTTCACCATGCCAACACGTAAAATCAATTTACACACGGATTTAACAGTCATTCATGAAATTCGTACGAGCCACCAGTTGTAGTGAGTCACGTGAGGTACGTGTCACTTGTTGTATGACAAATAT
>NW_023637253.1:0-1013 GCF_014905685.2 Nematolebias whitei | reverse complement strand
TTTCTGAACAGCCAACGCATCAGAGATGGTGTGGTGACAAACTCACGTGTCGCAACCTGGCTTATGGCACTTCAAAGTTTTAACCTAGACATCCGCTACGGTCAAAATAAGAAGTCACACTTGGGCACTGATTTGGCAATCTGCCAAGAATGTACACAGGATGTACCAGCCACCCAACAGCCGGTTGTGAGCAAACCCTCAGCTGCTGAGGACCCAAATCACCACTTCTTTGATGGCAATATCTGTAAAGATATGGCGACATTGTACGTGGATGGATGCTCATTCCACCACGAGAAAATCTGCAAAGCAGGTGTTGGAGGAGTTCTCCTCCAAGACCTGGAACAGGTCACATTTGGCTATAAATTGGGCTCTCAGTCTTCTCAGTACGCTGAGATAGCTGCAATCCTAATAGGCCTACAAATGGCAGTGGAACGCTCCATCCAGACACTAGTCATCTGCACTGACTCTAACTATGCTCGACTGAGTTTCTTGTGTCATCTCGCTCTGTGGAAACAGAACGGTTTTCTCACAAGCAACAAAAAGGTGGTAAAACACAAAGAGCTTTTCATGACATGTGATCACTTGGTGACATCACATGATCTACAGATCTTCTGGAAGAAAGTTCCAGGACACTCCAGAGTCCCAGGCGATGACAAGTACTACAATGACCTTGCAAACTCCCTAGCCAAGGAAGGAGCCGTTGACGGACCCACGTGGTCCTTCGACCCCTCCTGGCTACTCAAAACTCAGTCGTCATAAGCTACAACTGAGGTAATGGCAGTCACACGTGCACAAGCTGCAGCTAAACCTACTGATAACACAGTTTCTGTGCGCCCAATGCTGACTGACCCAGACATCATCCAGCTTCAGAAGTTGGATCCTGCAATTAACTCGATGATGCTGTATTTGACTGACCCAGACAAATACACTCCATCGAAAAGCGAGCTGGATTCCAATCCAGACCTCAAAGTCCTCTTTCAGCTGCGCAAACAGCTAAAACTACTTAAAGGCAT
>NW_023637252.1:0-1013 GCF_014905685.2 Nematolebias whitei | reverse complement strand
TGTGTACCTTGGTCTGAGTTCACCCTAAGGGGAAGTCCAAACCTTGAGAATACATGATTCATTAATAACATAGCAGTGGTTTGTGCTGTGTCATTAGGGGCTGGTAGACATTCTACCCATTTGGTAAACGCGCAGGTTATCGTGAGAAAATATTTATTTCCTCTAGAGGTCTTAGTGAGTGGTCCGACCCAGTCAATCTGGAGGTCCGACCATGGAAATGCAATGCCTCTATTATGCAGTGGTGCTCTGTGAAGTGGTCTGGATGGTTGAAACTGGCCACAAACCAGGCACCCTTTTATGTAGTCCTTGACATCCTTTTTCATTCCAGGCCAATAAGCAATCTGTTTTAATGCTTTCAGCGTGGCATTGTCACCCTTATGTCCTGCGGACGGAAGGTCATGTGCATGGACTAACATCACCCCCCTGTGGTCATGGGGGACCACGAACACAGGTGAGGACGTCCGTCCATGAGCAAAAGTTAGGATGCCTTTAAGTAGTTTTAGCTGTTTGCGCAGCTGAAAGAGGACTTTAAGGTCTGGAATGGAATCCAGTTCATCTTTCGATGGAGTGTATTTGTCTGGGTCAGTCAGATACATCATCATCGAGTTAATTGCAGGATCCAACTTCTGAAGTTGGATGATGTCTGGGTCAGTCAGCATCGGGCGTACAGAAACTGTGTTATCAGCAGGTTTAGCTGCAGCTTGTGCGCGTGTGACTGCCATTACCTCAGTTGTAGCTTGTGACGACTGAGTATTGAGTAGCCAGGAGGGGTCAAAGGACCACGTGGGTCCGTCAACGGCTCCTTCTTTGGCTAGGGAGTCTGCAAGGTCATTGTAGTGCTTGTCATCGCCTGGGACTCTGGAGTGTCCTGGAACTTTCTTCCAGAATATCTGTAGATCATGCGATGTCACCAAGTGATCACATGTCATGAAAAGCTCTTTGTGTTTTACCACCTTTTTGTTGCTTGTGAGAAAACCGTTCTGTTTCCACAGAGCGAGATGACACAAGAAACT
>NW_023637251.1:0-1013 GCF_014905685.2 Nematolebias whitei | reverse complement strand
ATCTCTCTTTTAAGCTCCATGTGGAAAACTTGGTAAAGAAACTGAAAGTTAAACTGGGTTTCTTTTTCAGAAACAAATCCTGTCTAACCCTGAATGCTAGAAAACGCCTTGTATCTGTGACTTTCCTTCCCTCCATTGATTATGGAGACATTATTTATATGAACGCTCCTACAAGAAGCCTGCAGATGTTGGATGCTGTCTATCATGGTGCACTAAGATTCATAACTGGCTGTGATTATCGTACCCACCACTGCACCCAGTATTCACTGGTTAACTGGACATCATTAACTTACGCAGACTCTCTCACTGGTACATTTTCATCTTTAAATCACTTCTTGGTCTGCTGCCTTCATACATCTCCTCCTACATGTCTCTGCGTGAGTGCAGCTATAGAGTGCGCTCTCAGGACATCATTACCTGCAGTGTTCCCTCAGTGAGGACTGAACTAGACAAAAGGGCCTTCTCCTACTCTGCTCCTGTTTCCTGGAATATCTTACAAAAAGATTTGAAGCTCTCGACCTTTGACCTCTGTAAGTGTCTTTAAGAATCTGTTGGACTCCTGGCAGGGACCAATGCAGACATGTTCCTGTTTTTAGTTTTCTACATTTGTCTTGGAATCTAGCTGGTTTTTGTTTTGTTACCTTTTTCTTTTAGCCATCCTATTTGTTAAAAAAAAAAAAAACCTGCAGTATGACTTTTTATAATTGTTTATTGTTGTTGCTGTTGTCCATTGTTGTCATCTTTCTTTGTTGAAATCAGGTCTCTCTTGTAAATGAGTCCTCGAGGCTCAATGGGATTTACCTGTATAAATAAAGGTTGATTGATTTATTTATAGAGCACATTTAAAACAGAACCTGTTATCAAAGTGCTTAACAACAATCAATCGATCAATGGGAATAAAATTAAAGAGAAAAAATACAATACACTAATAATAATAACTGAAGAATGAATAAAAAGCATTTAAAACTTTCAACCAGTTTGACAAGACTGTCAACAAGGAAGAGGGCCGGCAA
>NW_023637250.1:443-1013 GCF_014905685.2 Nematolebias whitei | reverse complement strand
GATCAGCCACACATACAGGTCCTTCTCAAAAAATTAGCATATTGTGATAAAGGTCATTATTTTCCATAATGTAATGATAAAAATTAAACTTTTATATATTTCAGATTCATTGCACACCAACTGAAATATTTCAGGTCTTTAATTGTTTTAATACTGATGATTATGGCATACAGCTCATGAAAACCCAAAATGCCTGTCCCAAAAAATTAGCATATTTCATCCCACCAATGAAAGACGAGTGTTTTTAATACAAAAACGCCAACCTTCAAATAATCATGTTCAGTTATGCACTCAATACTTGGTCGAGAATCCTTTTGCATGAATGACTGCTTCAGTGCGGCGTGGCATGGAGGCAGTCAGCCTGTGGCACTGCTGAGGTGTTATGGAGGCCCAGGATGCTTCGATAGCGGCCTTAAGCTCATCCAGAGAGTTAGGTCTTGCGTCTCTCAACTTTCTCTTCACAATATCCCACAGGTTCTCTATGGGGATTCAGGTCAGGAGAGTTGGCAGGCCAATTGAGCACAGTAATGCCATGGTCAGTAAACCATTTTTTTTTTTTTTTTTTTTTTC
>NW_023637250.1:0-343 GCF_014905685.2 Nematolebias whitei | reverse complement strand
TTTTTTTTTTTTTTTTCATTTAGCCTTTATTTATCCAGGTTAGTCTCATTGAGCCACGAGAACTCATTTTCAAGAGAGACCTGTTTAGGGAGCACATGGTGGGGTTAAGGACCTTGCTCATGGGCCCAGAGTGGGGCGAATGAGGGTGGGGGCAAGTGTGGGTGTTTCACCTACCCCACCCACAATTTTTTTGATGTTGTCGGGGCCGGGACGTGAACCGGCGATCTTCGGATCACAAGCCCACCTCTCTAACCTCTGCGCCACCACTCCCCACATTTACCAGTGGTTTTGGCACAGTGAGCAGGTGCCAGGTCGTGCTGAAAAATGAAATCTTCATCTCCAT
>NW_023637249.1:524-1013 GCF_014905685.2 Nematolebias whitei | reverse complement strand
TGGATTCAAATCAATGAAATGACAGTTTCTGTCCCACAAGGTTCTTAAGGTCAAGGGTTTTGACCTTAGGCTTAGTTTTGACATCAGGTTAAGTTCACTACAACAACGGCAAAATTTCAGCGGGTCCATTCCTTTCATTCCACATTTTTCGCACCACGTAGACCGCCGTTTACGCGTGCTCCCGTTGGCTTCGCATCTGCACTCACATAGAGGGTCTGTTTGTGAACAACAATAAAGAATTATCACACACACATATACACACACGTTCAGTCTGTTAATTTATGCAGAGAGTCAGCAATTCTTTATTGTCATTCGCACCACATGTGGTACATGTGGTGGAGCGAAATTATGTACACAGGGTCCCAGTTAAATCTAAAAATAAAATGTAAAAGAAATACAATGATAACATCTAAGATATGAACTAAGAAAAACATCAACTAAAATACACTAAGCACTAATAGCATAAAAACATTACGTCGAACAGTAGCA
>NW_023637249.1:0-424 GCF_014905685.2 Nematolebias whitei | reverse complement strand
GACCCTGTGTACATAATTTCGCTCCACCACATGTACCACATGTGGTGGAGCGAAATTATGTACACAGGGTCCCAGTTAAATCTAAAAATAAAATGTAAAAGAAATACAATGATAACATCTAAGATATGAACTAAGAAAAACATCAACTAAAATACACTAAGCACTAATAGCATAAAAACATTACGTCGAACAGTAGCACAAACATGAGCATGAGTCTGTGTGAGCAAATGAGCCCGCATGAACACATCAACATGAAACAGATCAGCAGCAACATGATGTGATTTTTTTCACAGTGATTATTCTGGTTAGAGGTTCATGAGTCTAACAGCCTCAGGATAGAAGCTGTTCTTCAGTTTAGTGGTTCTACACTTAATGCTCGTGTAGTGGACTAGGCCTGATGTCAAAACTGACCAGATGGACAGAA
>NW_023637248.1:0-1013 GCF_014905685.2 Nematolebias whitei | reverse complement strand
GATACTTCTGACCAAGTTATAGATCTGATACTTCTGATCAAGTTACATATCTGATACTTTTCATCAAGTTACAGATCTGATACTTCTGATCAAGTTACAGATCGGATACTTCTGATCAAGTTACAGATCTGATACTTCTGACCAAGGTATAGATCTGATACTTCTGATCAAATTACAGATTTAATACTTCAGACTGAATTATAGGTCAGATACTTCAGATCAAGTTACAGATCGGATACTTCTGACCAAGTTATAGATCTTATACTTCGGATCAAGTTGCAGATCTGATACTTCTGATCAAGTAACAGATCTGATACTTCTGATTGAATTACAGATGTAATACTTCAGACTGAATTATAGGTTGGATACTTCAGATCAAGTTACAGATCTGATACTTATGATTAAAGTTACAGATCTGATATTTCTGATCGAGTTACAGATATGATACTTCTGATCAAATTACAGACATGATACTTCTGATCGAGTTAGAGATCGGATACTACTGATCAAGTTACAAATTTGATACTTTTGATCAAGGTACAGATCTGATACTTCTGATCAAAATTAAGATCGGATACTTCTGATCAAGTTGCAGATCAGATATTTCTGATCAAGTTACAGATTGGATTCTTCTGATCAAGTTACAGAACGGACACTTCTGATCAAGTTACAGATCAGATACTTCTGATCAAGTTACAGAATGGATACTTCTGATAAAGTTACAGATCAGATACTTCCGACCAAGTTATAGATCTGATACTTCTTATCAAAATACAGATCTGATACTTCTGATCAAGTTACAGATCTGATACTTCTGATCATGTTACAGATCGGATTCTTCTGATCAAGTTACAGATCTGATACTTCTGATCAAGTTACAAATTTGATACTTTTGATCAAGTTACAGATCTGATACTTCTGATCAAAATTAAGATTGGATACTTCTGATCAAGTTTCAGATCAGATACTTCTGATCAAGTTACAGATTGGATTCTTCTGATCAAGTTACAGAA
>NW_023637247.1:0-1013 GCF_014905685.2 Nematolebias whitei | reverse complement strand
GCGTCGCTTTTTGCTACGAACCTGCATGTCACAGCGCTGCTTTTTTTTTTACAAACACTGTCTCCTGTTTGTTACAGCCGCGGCACAAAAAACTGAATATAAAAAGCTGCTTTTGTTGTGTTTGTACCGGAGGAAAGAAGAGTGAAGGTTAGTTTTGTTAGAGTTTAGTGCTGTAAAGACTCACTGCAGTGTGAACACTGTACAGGAGCAGGAGAAGGAGCTGCGTTGGTATGACGTGTCATGATGGATCTCAAACACGAGTGATCCTCTTCAGCTCTGTCACAGCTCCTGTTTGAGACCCTTTATAGGACACGGTTGGTTTGATTTGTTCCTCTTGATGCTCAGTGGAAAAAGCTTTTCAGGTCACATGAAGGAGTGGGAAAAAACAAACATTTTCTCTTTGAGGGAAGGAAATGAGTGTTTGTACTGTCTGTATCTCACTGGGCTGCGACTGTTGGCAACTAGCTGAAAACAGAATTGTGATCAAATCTAATTTTCACTTGGACTCAGACTGAATTGGTTCAAAAATACTTTATTAATCCCAGAGGGAAATTATTTGTTGTAGTAACTCGTTATCCTCGTTTCATTAAGAGATGTTATAGATGCTGATGCTGTAGGCAGGAAGGATCTCTTGTAAAGGTCCGTCTCACAGTGGATCCTAAGAAACTGGCTGCAGATGCCGTCAGGTCCGTCCACCCAGACTCAGCTGACCTCTCGGTTCCCCCCGGGCTGTAGGACCGCCTGAATGCCGGGCAGAACTCCTCCCAGAGCGATGGCCACTCCTCCCAGCAGCCTGCCGAGCTCCTCATCGCTGCGAACGGACAACTGTAGGTGCCGAGGGACGATCCTGTCCTTCCGCTGTCATGAGCCGTGTTTCCTGCTAGTTCCAGGATCTCAGTGGTCAGGCACTCGAGCGCAGCTGGCAGGTAGATGAGAATGCATCCACAGAACATCATTTTCAACTCATTTGAGATTTGGGGCTATAGTTGAGATATTATTTGAGCTTTTGAGAT
>NW_023637246.1:0-1013 GCF_014905685.2 Nematolebias whitei | reverse complement strand
TTGTAGTGAGTCACGTGGGTACGTGTCACTTGTTGTATGACAAATATATGAAATATATATGCATACAATATTCACGAGTTCTTCATTTTTCTGACTGTGTAATGCCGTGCATTGAATTTAAAGGAATGCGAACGAGAGACGTTATTATCTTTGACCCATCAAATGAATGGAGTCATTTATTTTCAGAATCAAAGTTTAACATCAAACATTTACATTAATTTGGCAAAATATGAAAATAATAACAGACAGTTTCACAAATAATGAACTTCAAATCACTCGGCGGTGATTTGAGGACTTTGCTTCAGATATTTCTAAAAATATCTGTACTGATTTATGAGAGAGAGGTGAGTTTAAGAGGAAATTGAGATTTATCTTACAGAGGAATATGTGAGGGAATTTAATCTGTTTGACCAGAAATTGCACGCTCCCATCAGGTATCTCAGCTTGTCCCAGGTACACTTTAGTCGAAGAAGAAACCGTTACCTTGTTGACGATCGATCACCTCAGTAAGAATCCTTTTCAACTGATATCAGCGTCTCCGTTGAGAACAGCTAAAATCCTTGGAGAGTCGTGCGTGGTTAGTTCAAACAGAATCATAATCCCAAAACGTCTCTGGATTCTCGGCAACTCTGACTCTTCATTGTCAGCAGCTCTCAGACTCTTTCAGATCTTCTCAGACTCCAACTCCAAAGCTCTCCATAACTCTAGTTCTCTTCTGAACTCCTTGAGAACTTTTTCATTCTCCGAATCTTTTCCATTCTAACATGAACTGGGAAGTTGTCACATTTTAAATGAGTTTACTTCCGAGTTTACTTCAGAGCTTTCTGATTCGTGGATGGACCAGAAAGAGGAGTGGTTTTGACGTAAGGTGTTTATCAAAAGTCGAGGTCAGAGAATGAAATTTGTTTAACAACTGACAGAGAGATTATTGCAAAAAGCAGACTTCGTGGAGCCAACTCTTGGTAATCTTCTGAAAAAGTTTAAACATGACATTTCTTCTTCAGTAAACATTT
>NW_023637245.1:0-1013 GCF_014905685.2 Nematolebias whitei | reverse complement strand
AATAGAATTGTTCGAGTAGGTTCGGCTTAAGCGTTGTGAGATCAATGTAGATTATGGTACTTAAGGTAGCAATAATATACATTGACACCGCAAAGATTGCAATTTAATGAATGAACTGCATGTTGGCATGGTTAAAGGCCTCTTAGTCTCTAACTTAACTACACAACAAAATTCATTCTTTCTTCAGAAGCAATACCAAAATCAACTAAACAACATTTCAACACCGACAAGAGTAGTGACTAAGCATCTAGAAACATCGTTTCACTGCTTCACCTCACCCTGGTTGCCAGATTCAGTCACGCTGTCCTGTTTATTTGTTTGTTTCTTTTTAGACCCGCGTGCGCGAGACATAATCATACTGAGGTGCACTGCATGGAGATCTTGTTGGACTCGGAGTGACCGGAGGCCTCGGAACAGGGATATGAGTATCCCACATAACCCGAGGAATATCGTCATTAGCAGGGCTACGATTAACGTGTCTGCACTTGACCACGCATAGGCAATCGGTTGGATTGGGTGTTTATTCTCGGACCTGAGAGACTTGAGAACTCCGTTTAACGGTTCCACGTTGACGACCTTAGTACCCTCGAACCGGATCCTTCCCAAGGTTCCGGGATCTATGTCTATAGTCATGTTTTCTAGGTACTCTGAGTCGTCGAGAGTTGTTTCCCATTGTCCCGGATCGAGGTGATAGAGCGTCAAATCACCAATGTGTATGGTTGTTCCCTGGGGAACACTGATCCACATTGTTTTGTCCGGTAAGGTCAGGGGTCTATTTGCTCCAGGCTGTTCGTAGGCCATGATCGCCTCTCTTTGGGGGGCGTTCACTAGCCAACGTGATCCAACGATTTCGGCCTTTGGGGTCTTAGCCAGGTGTCGCGGCGTTATGGTCGTTGAGCACTTAGAATTTTCCGGAATAGGTGTTAATCCGCATATGCCCGCGGTTTTATTCCACATAAACGGTTTGCTCGGGCACAGATAGTGTATCTCCCGAGTGAGAACACACATCTGCA
>NW_023637244.1:0-1013 GCF_014905685.2 Nematolebias whitei | reverse complement strand
ACTACACAGACATTCATGCAGATCTGTACTACACACATTCATACAACACTCTACTACACACACATTCACAGAACACTCTACTACACACACTTTCACACAACCCTCTACTACACACACATTCATACAACACTCTACTACACACACATTCACAACACTACTACACACATTCACACAACACTACTACACACACATTAATACAATAATCTACTACACACACATTCATACAAAACTCTGACACACACATTCATACAACACTCTACTACACACAAAATTTACATGGAGCACTCTGCTTCACACACACATTCATACAACACTCTACTAGACACACACTTTCATAGAGTACTCTGCTACATACACACACACATTCATGCAGCACTCTACTACACACACACATTCACACCACACACGCATTCACTCAACACTCTACTAGACACACACTTTCATAGAGCAATCTCCTACACACATACACATTCTTAAAGCACTCTGAAACACACACACATTCATACAACATTGCTACACACACACACATTCATACAGCACTCTTCTACACACACACATTCATGCAGCACTCTACTACACTCACACATTCATACAACACTCTACTAGACACACACATTCATACAGTGCTCTTCTAAACACACACATTCATGCAGCACTCTATTACACATACACATTTATATAGCACTTTACTACACACGCACATACATACAACATTCTACTACACACATTAAAAGTACATTCAGTCAAGACTATACTAGGCACACTACATTCATACAGCACTCTACTACAAACACACATTCATACAGCACTCTACTAAACACACACATTCATGCAGCACTCTACCACACACACACATTCATTCAAGACTCTACTAGTAGAGTGTAGTATGAATGTGTGTGTGCAGTAGAGGGTTGTGTGAAAGTGTGTGTAGTAGAGAGTTGTACGAAAGTGTGTGTAGTAGTGTGTGTAGTATGTATATATATATATATATATATATATATATATATATATAT
>NW_023637241.1:0-1014 GCF_014905685.2 Nematolebias whitei | reverse complement strand
TGTCATGAATCACGTCCCTGTATTTAGATCTTTATCACTCTGTTCACTAGCTCTGGTTTCTCAGTTCTGTTCTGCTCTTTTCATCCTCACTTCTTCTACCTGGTTCTCATGTGTGTGTATGTGGAGAACCAGTCTGTCCACTCTGCATGTTGGTGAAGGCTGACTGCACTAATTGTCTGCACTGCAGCCAGCTGGCCTGATTATCTCTGACTGGCTGCACCTGTTCTCTCCACCCTTTATAAGCAGCAACCTGTCAACTCTTCGGTGCCCGATAGTTGAACACTCTTAGTAGTTAGTAGATATCCCGCGTTCATGCCTGTAGTCCTTATTGCCCTCTCTTGTCCCTGTTCAAGTCCTCGCTCCTTGTCTTGCCCTCCACGCTACCTGTCCCTCTTTCTGGTTGTCCTCCCCTTCTTGTTTGGCCTGATCTCTTGGTTCTTTGACCCTCTGCCTGCCTCGACCACGTCTCTTTGGATTGTCCTTTTGGATTTGTTTCTGCATCTGCTCTTGGTACCGACCCACGCCTGCACGACCACCGATCTGCCTGCTCCTCTGGTACTGCCTGACATCTGCTTCTCGTTACTGGACCTTGGAAAGCCTGACCTCCCCTTTTGGATCACGGACTCTGGACAAGCAGACAGCTGCGGCCGACTGTCGTCCTTCACCGGACTCAGCCCTTCCAGCAGCTGCAGATCTGAACTCTTCCACCTTTCAGGACCCTTGAGATCATCTGAGACGGTTAGTGGTTTTTCCTTATTGACTATTCTCCACGTTCTAGTAATCAGCACGACCACTAACCGTTCTCTGCTTCTTAGATTGCTCCTGCCATTAACCGACACCAGAACCAGAACCCAGACCAGCACCGAGACCAGCTGTCACTTCCCTCCTAGAAACAATAAACACTTATTATTTATCGTCAGTCTGTTGTGTTGTGATCTTGGTCCAAACCCTCACGAGAGTTCCTTACATGTATGTATATGTATGTATATATGTATATGTCTAGTTTGGAGTTAT
>NW_023637240.1:0-1014 GCF_014905685.2 Nematolebias whitei | reverse complement strand
ATGGGACACACATCAGAGGCGATGAGGGGTTCAGTGTCTTGCCCATGGACACTTCGGCATGTGACTGCTGTTGGATTCGAACCCCCAACTCTTGCATTGGAGGACAACTGTTCTAACCACTCAGCCACAGCCGCCCCATTAGACATTTATTATTTACATATTCTAAATGACCTAATTTATAATGATTAAATTACGTACAAATTGACTCATTTCTGTTTGTTAACACTAAACAAAGAGGCTGTCACCTGAAAAGGATTAGTTTCATGAGCTCAGAGCGTTGTAAGGTAAGAATATAACAAGAACAGGTATTCTGCCCTAATACCACCTAAAACATATGATTTGTTTAATGTAATAAATCACTAAACTACAGGTGTGATTGACACTCTCAAATAATAATGAATTACCTTTTCCAGATGAGGATGTGGGAGGTGTACATCTGGACATCCCTAAGCCACTCCAATAAATGATGGGCAGAAAACTCCTCTCCTCTTTTAGCCTCTGCGTAGTCAAATCTGCCTCAGGCCAGAAAATCAAAAGTATTTATTTCTCTGCTGGGTCCCTTTTTCAGTCAAACATTCTGTCACAGTTTGCGGACATGTCTGATCCAAGAATGCAGACTAACACCTTGCTTGTAGTGAAGGGATGTGTCAAATGGATGTTCTTTACCAACAGAAAGTCAGTTCCAGCAACTCTTCCTTCTCTCTCATCCATGCATGGTGTTCCTAGTGAGTTTGTAGATTCTTACAAATACTTGGGAATTTTAGTCTATGCACATCTCTTTTTTAAACCACATATCAAAAACTTGATAAAGAAACTGAAATTAAAACTGGGTTTCTTTTTCTGAAATAGATCTTGCTTAACTCTGAATGACAGAAAACACCATGTAACCGCTACTTTTCTACTGACCATTGACTACGGTGACATTATTCACATGAATGCCTCTGCCAGCTCCTTGCAGAGGTTGGATGTGTAGAGGGGTGAAAAACAAGGTATAAGTAAATAAAAAGAATAAGT
>NW_023637239.1:0-1014 GCF_014905685.2 Nematolebias whitei | reverse complement strand
AGACAGGAAGGATCTCTTGTAAAGGTCCATCCCACAGTGGATCCTAAAAAACTGGCTGCAGATGCCGTCCGATCCGTCCACCCAGACTTGGCTGGCCTTTCTGTTCCCCTGGACTGTAAGACCACCTGAATGTCAGGCAGAACTCCTCCCAGCAGTCAGCTGAGCTCCTCGTCGCTGCGGACATCCAACTGTACGTGCTAAGGGACGATCCTGTCCTTCCGCTGTCATGAGCCATGTTTCCTGCTAGTTCCAGTATCTCAGTGGTCAGGCACTCGAGCACAGCTGGCAGGTAGATGAGAATGCGTCCACAGAACATCCTTTCAACTCATTTGAGATTTGTGGCTGTAGTTGAGATATTATTTGAGATTTTGAGATGTTAATCAGCTGTTGGTTGGAGAAAACTGCCTTGTTGCCATGGTTACACATCATAACAAATGTCCAAAACTAAAAAAGTTTCAGTAAAAATCCTTCCAGCTGCACAGCATCTGATACCAGAGGAAACAATCATCCAAAAAATGTGATTTACATCCAGAAAAACAGGAATTAAAGTTTTCAAAAGCAAAATCTCAGAATGAAAGTAACAGAGCTGCTCCATCATGCAGCCACCTGGAGCGGCGCAATTAAAGTCTGATGTTTGGAGACTAATCTACAGGATTATTAGATTATTGATGAGCTGGAATCAAACAACATGATGATGTTTGTTTTCTTCACTAAACAAACTGCATCATGTTCTAACATCACACTCAACAGCTTCCTGCTGATTCCTGTCAGTCCTTTCAAAATAAAATGACACTAATGTTAGTTCAGATGTGTGAAGTTTAGATGGAGCAGATAATCCACTTGAACAGTTTGATGGTTGTGAAATAAATCAGAGTTCATTCTGCTTCACTTTAGTCTTTAGACTTCCTCCTTTCTGCAGCAGGAAACAGTTGATCAGGAGAAGATCAGAGTTGATGTTCACATGAATGATTTGTGTTTCCTCTGCAGGTGAAGGTAGAAAGTGTGTGTGAGCTG
>NW_023637238.1:152-1014 GCF_014905685.2 Nematolebias whitei | reverse complement strand
TTTTTGCACCTGTTTCTAAAACTCGCCAAAACAAAACACTCTCTGTCTGTGAGAACAGTTTAATCTGTTCAATAACATTCTTGCTGTCTTCTGACTTTGAGTAACCCTCTTACATCACAAAACACACCTCTGTCTGGTTGTTTTGGACCAATCCGGGACGATCAAATGAACCGGGAAAAGAGCTCTTAAAAATGCCGGTACTTCCTAGTTCTCTCAGAGTAGAGTTGAGTTGAGTTGAGTTCAGTTCTGCGCGGAGAAGTTCAGTTCGGTGAAGCTTCTGAGCAGTTCGGTTCTGCGCTGAGAAGTTGTTGGGGAGAACAGAAGTCCAGCATGATAAGGCTCCTCCGAGTTGGATTATTGCTATTGCTGATGTGAGCTGGTGTCGGACGGAATCTCGTCACTACTTCGGACGAGTTCAGCCATCCTACGGAGACGCTGGACAGGTAGCGTTAACTGGACCTCCATATCTGCTGATTAATCTCCAGAAAGGTAATGAGTCAAGTTTCCTACCAAGCGTACCGGGGAAAGCTGGGTTCTGATGGAGAGTGTCGGTTCTGGTGAACACTTCCCCTCACATACCATCTTTTACTCCTTTTAAACTCCCATCTTTCCATCTTTAAATTCTTCTCTAAAGTAGAAATCCTTCCAGATATTTTAGAAATGTCTGTGTAAAGTGCTCATCCACCGCCGTGTGGATAATTGATCATAATTGTACAGTTTTCAGAAATGTCTGTGGTGAAGCAACGGAAAATCATGGCCGTATGGTTTTCCTGATTGATGGATTATGTTGTTATTTTCATATTTTGCCAAATTAATATAAATGTTTGATGTTAAACTTTGATTCTGTAAATAAATGACCGCA
>NW_023637237.1:0-1014 GCF_014905685.2 Nematolebias whitei | reverse complement strand
TACTTCTTTATTTCTTTGCTTTAGATTCTCAACCAGATCTTTCATATTTACATTTAAAGGTACTCCTACAATGACTCCTTTACTTCCATTATTTCTTTTTTCACCTACTCTTACAACAGTTTTAACTTTAATTTTGCACACCCACCCAATTTTCCTCGCTTTTTCCACCTGGACTTCCGTACTGCACTCAATCAGAAGATTTCCGTCTCTCAGTATTTTTGCATATTTGACTTCTCCAACTTGTGTTTTAAGAGTTTTTGTTAACTTTAGTGGGTCAATTTTCTTTACTCCCGCTTCTTCTTCAAATCTTATTATAACATTCATTGATGGGCTTTTTGACACATCTGCTCTTTCTTCATTACCTTCACTATCAGTTCCTTCTGTACTTTCCTCATTTCTCTTTCTCCTTTTCCTTTCACTAGCTTGCTGTTTCTTTCCACCCTTCCCCACCTTTTCCCACTCTTTCTCTTCATTTTGATCGTCCATCTCTTCCTCTTCACTACCATCCATGCTATTCCAATTGCTTCTTTCTACTTCTACCGACGTCATGTTCTGACATCAGCCAAACAAAAGTTCAGTTCAACAACCGTTTCCTGCTTTTCACTGCAGCAGTCATCTATGACTACTTGACAGCTCCAAGTCAGAGGCAGGTTCAACATTTAGCAATCTTCCACCTTTAAAAATGATTCCTCCAAATCCCTCGATTTTGTGGTTTTTGAATTTTTCAAACCTGCCGCCTTATTGTCTCCAGTCACACCCTCCTCCTCTCCTGAGTCAGTCTCTTTCCAGACGAAGAGTGGAGGAGAGAAAGGCTTTTTATAAGACAGAGGGAGAGTGAGTAATGAGAGCACCTGGGCAGGTGGCTGATGAGGGACAGGTGTGGATGATTAAGACTGAAGAGGCAGACTGAGGAGTGAGTGGAAAGTGACAGAAAACAGAATCAGAATCTCCTGATGCATGCTCAATGATCCAGGTAGAAAAATCTAAAAAAAAGTTCAATCTGGTCCTCTGGAC
>NW_023637236.1:0-1014 GCF_014905685.2 Nematolebias whitei | reverse complement strand
GATGTGGTGAAAATGGAAATCCTTCACAACAGTAAAGCTTCCACTTTGGATATTACTGACTGGATAAAAAAAATTATGAATTAACTCATAAGGGCTGACAAAGATTGGAAAAGTGAAAACAATTGAAGGAAAAAGAGAAATAAATCTGAAATGTTTGGGAAAATCTTTTTTTTACATAAAGGTTAGACTTAGTAAAAAAAATTCATAACGATTCGGTGGAAGTCTGTTGGTTACAGCACTCAAAATTTACAATAAAGCTGTTTTCTTATAGCACTGACAATGCTTGCAATATTTGAAATTGCAAGTCTTATTTTTATTTGTTTTTCTTGACAAGGTTTTCCCCCGTCTGTTCCTTTTATGATTTTAATTTTGTTGGAAAAGTGCTGTTAAAAGAATGTGCTAAATGGATTTGAAGTTCTGTTCAGTTTGTAAGTTCAGAAATAAGGTCCCATTTATAAAACTCTGAACGTTCTTTTAAATTAATTAATTGTTTTCTGCTTGTGAGAAAAATTCTGTTCTAATTATTTTACAACTCCTCGCCCTACAAAAATAAAATAAAAAAGTCTTAAAAAAACTTTACTGCACGGGATGAGAAGATTAAAAATAATGTTTCAAATGACCAATAAATGATGTTGGCAGCTTAGGACAAATTTCCAAATAAAATCACTTTTTTGTGATACTGCTAACAATGTGCTCTAACAACAAAGTCCATGCTCAATAACAGAAGCAGAAACTGTCCAGATGACCTGACTGAAAAATGTTGGATTGTATACTTGGATTATTAAACATGGACTTTGTTGTTTTGAACCAGTTTGACAGGACTGTCGACGAGGAAGAGGGCCAGCACCGGAGGAGGGGGCGTGCCAAATAGACCATCTTGGCACCAACATAACTGGTTTGTTCCACTTTGGAGTAAGCTGTTGGGGGAAGAATCAGTTTTGTGTTGTGTGTTTCCTTGACTGATGAAGCCTTCTGGATGGAAGGTGAAACGTTTCAGCACACCAAAAAAAAAAA
>NW_023637235.1:0-1014 GCF_014905685.2 Nematolebias whitei | reverse complement strand
ACATCAGTACGTACACAAACATCTCCATGAATGCAGAAAACAAAACCGCCTCACAATGAAGCGCAAGATGCTGTTTCAGCCACAAGATGGAGCAGGAGAGTCGAAAAGTCACTGCACCCCCACAGAGAAGTACACCCACCATCCCCTCGGCTCCCTGTGAGCGTTCTTCTCTGTCTCATTCTGCAGAAACGTCCCAATAGTGGAGCCAATCAGCGTCGCGGATTGCCCTGCTGACTCCGTCCAATCAGAAGCCTCGCTTGTTTCATTTCGAGAATCTCGGTTGAGGCACCCAATCAGAAGCCTCGCTTGTCTCAATTAGAAGACCCAATGAGAAGCCTCGCTTCTCGCACATTGAAATTCAAAGAAGGATCCTTGTGATGAAAGCATCAAGCTGAGCTCCTGTCACCACTGACTTTATGTACATTTGGTTCTCTGTACATGGACTTGTATCTGTCGTTTCCACAATTTTTCATGTGTAACTGGACAAGTAACCAGTTCATGGTGTGCACTCTGCTTGATAAACAAATGCTTGTCGTTCATCAGAAAGATCCTCTTTCTCATTTCTTCACAATAGTAAAAAAAAGCAGCGGTATTAAAGAAAAAATAGCCGGGCTCCATTGTGGAACGAGGTAAAAATCTAAAAACAGGTCGAAATTGATCTTCGTATGGAACTTAATTTATCGTGGTTCATGTGCGTAAAGCAGAGGAAAGACACAGAGGAAGAACTCGGACGTGTTTTGTGTTAAACGAAAAGTGAAAATGAGGAACGCTTCACGAATTTGCGTGTCATCCTTGCGCAGGGGACCATGCTAATTTTCTCTGTATTGTTCCAATTTTAGTGTATGTGCTACCGAAGTGACACACCTGACTGCTTGCACACGAGCAGGATTAACAGGGCCGTGTGTGGGTCCCAGCTTTGACCCACGGTGCTGATCAAAAACACGTTTTAAAGATGCTCTGAAAAGAAGATGGCCAGCCAGCCAATGAAACGTGAGTCAGTCCTTGTTCTCAGTC
>NW_023637234.1:0-1014 GCF_014905685.2 Nematolebias whitei | reverse complement strand
GCTGTGTCGGTCATTTGTAAAATTTATTTAATTTCCTTTGAAAACACCGCCTCTGCTCTGCTTCCATCTCCCCCCTCGCTCTGTTCAACTCGCGCTGCAGATTGTTGTTTTTTTCTAACTTTATTCAGTCAGTCAGCATTGACAATGAACTGCAGGTGAATAAAACGGCTCCGCAGCACCGTGAAAGACGCATAATCTTGCAACACATCAAATCGATAATGAAATTCATTGGTAACACTTTTAATCATCAATTTTTTTCAATTTAGATATACACATATATATATATGTATATGTGTATATATATATATATATATTGTAGGATTCCCTGCTTCCTCCTCCAAACAACCTCCACTCTGCAGCTATCAACTGATTGACTACACCTGTTTCCTGCCATCAAGACTCCACACCCCTGCTCTACTTAAGCCACAACCTGACGTTCAACCAACGCTCGAACATTAATTACCTCTGGTAAACTGTGACAGCCAGTACAATTCTAGACTTTGACTCGTCTGCACTAACCTGTCTGTCTCCCTCCTGCTTGTCCAGCTCTGCTCCAGTCATCCAGCTTGTCGGACCTTCTCCTGCCTGCCTCTGGTTGCCAACCCTGCACATCGAAAACCACACTGAAGGATAACACCCAGACCATTCCACCAACTCTCAGCAACAGTAAGATACTTACCTCTTTGGACCTCCCGGATCTTGTGGACTCATCTTCAAGGATCGTCTGTACCCACGTTCATGACAGTAAGGCCTCCTTATCCATCTTCAAATATTCTGAAAGGATCAACAGACTCCGTTACTCACCGCTCTCCCCTCTCTCTCCCACAGCCAAACACACCAACTAAGCTGTAAATAAACTACCCTTTTTGTATTCCCTTGTCCTTGTGTTTTTGGTCTGCCATTTGGGGTCATATTTATCAAACATTATGTTAGAATGTTCGAGCCAATCAGACCCTCAAGGCCAGACCAAAGACTGTCAAAGGGATCAAGCAATAGCAGTCTTACAAACTCAGA
>NW_023637233.1:0-1014 GCF_014905685.2 Nematolebias whitei | reverse complement strand
AAAATGTCTCTGACAACACCCGTGTGGGTAAGGTGGCTCGCGCTGATCTGTATTATTATTGTGGTGGTAGACGTTTACTAACACATATCCCTCAGGATTCTGTGGGATTGTGTGCATTAGTATGCTTAGCTGCATCGTTAACCTTGATTGGCCCTCAGTTGGAAGTTTTAAATGACACCTCCATCTCTCCCAGTAGGAAGAGACGTTCAACGCATAATTTTGACCCCACTGTGGGCTCTACTACATATATTGATGCCATAGGAATCCCTCGAGGAGTTCCTGATGAGCACAAATTAGTAGATCAGATTGCGACAGGTTTTGAAAATTTACCTGTTGTTTCAGCATATTTCCCAATTACACCAAATAAAAATGTTGACCGAATAAATTACATACATTACAATGTCATGCGTCTGTCCAACCTTACCAGAGACGCTGTTGAGGGCTTAGCGGAGCAACTAGCTCCAACTTCTCTGATGGCTGTGCAGAACAGAATGGCTCTTGATATGCTGTTAGCAGAGAAAAGAGGTGTGTGTAGCATGTTTGGTGACTTGTGTTGTAGTTTCATTCCTAATAACACTGCCCCTGATGGAAAAGTGACCCGTGCACTTGAAGGTTTGAGAACGTTGTCTGATGAGATGAAATCTCACTCTGGTGTAGATAATCCTCTTGATGAATGGCTCTTCAAAGTGTTTGGCCCCTGGAAGCAGATGATTGTGTCCACGTTGATGTCAATAGCAGTATTTGCAGCTATTTTAATCACATGTGGATGTTGTTGTATTCCCTGCCTGAGATCTCTGTCAGTATGTCTTATCACTTCCACTTTAGAGAGGCGTGACCCTGAAATAGCTCGTCAGCTCCTAATGCGCAGAGGTTATGAGCTTTCTGATTTTGAGATGCAACCACGCCGGCGCAGAGAAGCATATTCTTCCGCTTGATGTCGACCTCTTTAGAGGAGGTCGAAAGGGGGAATTGTTGTGAAATAATTTTGTGTTCTTCTTTGAATCTGACTCCCAA
>NW_023637232.1:0-1014 GCF_014905685.2 Nematolebias whitei | reverse complement strand
TAATACCATGGTCAGTAAACCATTTACCAGTGATTTTGGCACTGTGAACAGGTGCCAGGTCGTGCTGAAAAATGAAATCTTCATCTCCATAAAGCTTTTCAACAGATGGAAGCATGAAGTGCTCCAAAACCTCCTGATAGCTAGCTGCATTGACCCTGCCCTTGATAAAACACAGTGGACCAACACCAGCAGCTGACATGGCACCCCAGACCATTACTGACTGTGGGTGCTTCACACTGAACTTTTGGCATTTTGGCATTTCCTTCTCCCCAGTCTTCCTCCAGACTCTGGCACCTTGATTTCCGAATGACATACAAAATTTGCTTTCATCCGAAAAAAGTACTTTGGACCACTGAGCAACAGTCCAGTGCTGCTTCTCTGTAGCCCAGGTCAGGCGCTTCTGCCGCTGTTTCTGGTTCAAAAGTGGCTTGACCTGGGGAATGCGGCACCTGTAGCCCATTTCCTGCACACGCCTGTGCACGGTGGCTCTGGATGTTTTTTGTTTTTTTTTATAGGATAGAAAGAAAGAAAAGACAAAGTAAGACTCCAAAATATACACAAAGAGAGCACACGGCAAAACACCCGGCCACTGTCTGTTTACCTGCAAAGAACATGACAAAACACAGCAACAAAATACATATGTATAAAGAACTTAAAATATTCATGGTTTTGCAGTAAGTTTCCATAAATATATATACCCATACCTACGTCTATATACATACATACATACACATGAACATACATTCATATACATATCTATATATCTACATATAAAGCCTACATAATCATCCCTGCATCTATTTGTGTGTGGTTGTGAGCATGCATAAGTGTATAAGGCTTCTCTAATAGAACATTTAATAGTAACTGTGAAGCAGCAGAGACCCGACCCCCAAGACCAGAGGCAGACGAAAAAGGGGGGACCAGAGCCCAAGACTCCAGGAGGGACCCCGACCGCGGAGCCCCCAGGGCCACCCACACAGGACGAACCACTCACCCACCCCCCAGAACGGACCA
>NW_023637231.1:0-1015 GCF_014905685.2 Nematolebias whitei | reverse complement strand
GCGGTGGAATGAGCACTTTACACAGACATTTCTAAAATATCTGGAATGATTTCTACTTGATAGAAGAATTTAAAGATGGGAAATGAAGTTTAAAGGGAGTAAAAGATGGTGTGTGAGGGGGAGTGTTGACCAGAACCGACACTCTCCATTCGAACCCAGCTTTTCCTCGGTACGCTCGGTAGTAAACTTGACTCATTACCTCTCTGAAGATGAATCAGCAGATACGGAGTTCCAGTTAACGCTACCTGTCCAGCGTCTCCATAGGATGGCTGTGACCCGTCCGAAGTAGTGACGATATCCCGTCTGACACAAGCTCACCTCAGCAAGTGGACTTCACATGAGTGGAGTCCTTCAGAAGTTCCACTCAGAGGTGGAAGATGTTATAATCCAAACTCGGAAGAGCCTTATCATGGCTGGACTTCTGTTCTCCCAAACGACTTCACAGAACTGCGAACATCTCAGAACTGAGAGAACTAGGAAGTACCGGCATTTAAAGGGCTCTATTTCCGGTATATTTGAGAGTTCTTGATTGGTCAATGTCGACCAGACAGGGGTGTGGTTTGTGACGTAAGAGGTTACTAGAAGTCAGAAAACAGCAAGAATTGTTATGGAACAGATTAAAACTGTTCTCAGAGACAGAGAGAGTTTTGTTTTGGCGAGTTTGGAGAAACAGGTGCCAACTTCTCTGTTGACGTCTGAGAGGATGTAAAACAAGACAGTTGTTCCAACACATGTCTGCTTCGACTCCTGACCTTGGAAAACGCACACTTGCTCATTCAAAGACAGAAATCAGAAAATGCATAATTACTCTGTAACAGGCCTTAACATGAATTCTACTTTGCATAAGCAACTAAAAAATCATTGTTACTGTTTTACAGTTAATAAAATTGATTAGTTCACTGCAACATCTAAAATGGTTTGAACTAAAACACTTTGGTTATCAACATTTGTAAAATAGTAATGATAATAAAAAAGAGAGTGTTCTTTCACTTGATTTTCAAGAAAGAAAGTCTCA
>NW_023637230.1:0-1015 GCF_014905685.2 Nematolebias whitei | reverse complement strand
TAAATTATCCTGGAATGTTTTGACTGTACAGTTTTCAGATTGCAATTCATTTATCACAAAATTAAAGTAGTCTATTTTTCAAGCTAATTAGTACATTTGATTGTATGTGTTGTTTTTTTTACAGTACTATAAAAGCTTTTGACACATATTATGTCATAAGCTCTCAGAAATTGGTTTTTCAGCTCACACCATGGGTTGGTTCTCTAATTTTCTCTCAGAATGGAGACAATGTGTTCAACATAATGGTACCTCCTCCAGCTATCTAACTGCCAATAATGGTGTTCCACAAGGTTCAGTCTTAGGACCCACCCTCTTCACAATCAACATAAGTAATGTAGGCCAGTTTATTCTTGACATATCCTTACATTTTTATTCAAGGATTCAAGGATTTTTATTGTCATTCACATCACATGTGGTACATGAGGTGGAACAAAACTATGTACACAGGGTCCCAGTTACCTTCAACAAAATGCTGACGACACAGTACTGGTAGTTTATTGTCGAGCTTAAACAGTTACTAAGATTTTTCAGCTTTTACAGTCTGCATCATCCAGTCAGATTTGTTCCATCTCAAACTGGTGCTAAATGCTGATAAAACCAAAGGGATGTTGTTTTCAAACAGGAAGTTGGTACCAGCAGCTTCCTCCTATTTTATCTACAAATGGCGCTCCAATTGAATTAGTCAATTCTTATAAATACTTGGATATCTTCGTCGAATTGCATCTTTCTTTTAAGCCTCATGTCAAAAACTCGGCAAAGCAACTGAAAGTTAAATTGGGTTTAAAACAGCAAAGTCCATGCTCAGTAATCCAGGTATACAATCCAACATTTTTCAGTCAGGTCATCTGGACAGTTAATTTTTTGTGCTGAAACGTTTTGCTTTCGATCTGGAAGGCTTCATCACAAGCAAAACTGGTTTGTTCCACTTTGGAGTAAGCTGTTGGGGGAAGAATCAGTTTTATTGTGTGTTTCCTCGACTGATGAAGCCTTCCGGATCGAAGGCGAAACGTTTCAG